>NC_142814.1:33605256-33890256 GCF_049724085.1 Artemia sp. Qi Xiang Cuo | reverse complement strand
TAGCCTAACCTAATCATACACCTAACTTTTGCCTGTCTCTCACCTAACCTAAGCTAACCTAAGTGAAGCGTACGTGGGCTAACCTAACCTGGCTAACCTAACCTAACTTAATCTAGCCTAACCTAACCTAGCCATACTCGCCGGAAAAGGTTAGGTGTCGTCTCTTTGTGTGTTTGTTGTCCCTGTGTGTTAGTCGTCTCTCTCTGTGTGTGTGTGCGCACGTAACCTCATCTAATGTGAATTTCAAGCATTCAGGCTGGTGGACTAAGACCCCAATTCTGAGCTAGTGAATTTCCACCATTCAGGCTGGTGGACTATGACCCTAATTCTGAGCTAGTGAATTTACACCATTCAGGCTGGTGGACTGAGACCCCAATATTGAGCTAGTGGATTTCCACCATTCAGGCTGGTGGACTATGACCCCAATTCTCAGCTAGTGAATTTCCACCGTTCAGGCTGGTGGACTGGGTCCCCAATACTGAGCTGGTGGACTAAGACCCCAATTTTCCAACTCTTGCATTTCATGACAGAAATTCAAAATGAACTTCGAAAAATCAAGAGAATGTAACTGTGAGAAGGTAAAGCACAGCAAGTCACTACTGAAATATTCCAACTCTTGCATTTCACGATAGAAATTCAAAATGTAATTTGAAAAATTAAGACAATGTAACTGTGATATGGTTGTTTTCGTGTGTGTGCATAAGTTTTCGTGTGTGTGTGTGTGTAAGTTTTTGTGCGTGTGTGTAAGTTTTTGTGTGTGTAAGTTTTGTGCGTGTGTGTAAGTTTTGTGTGTGCGTATGTTTTCGTGTGTGTGTGTAAGTTTTTGTGTGTGTGTGTGTAAGTTTTTGCGTGTGGGTGTAAGTTTTTGTGTGTGTGTGTGTGTGTGTATGTTTGTGTGTGTGTAATTGTGTGTGTGTGTGTGTGTGTATGTTTTTGCGTGTGGGTGTAAGTTTTTGTGTGTGTGTGTGTGTGTAAGTTTTTTTGTGTCTCATATCTTGTGTGTGTAAGTGTTGACGTGTGAGTGTAAGTTTTCGTGTGTGTGTGTATAAGTTTTTGTGTGCATGTAAGTTTTAGTGTGAATGTGTTAGTTTTTGTGTATGTGTGTATGTGTGTTTTTGTGTGTCTGTAAGTTTTTGTGTGTGTGTGTAAGTTTTGGCGTGTGTGTGTTTGTTTTAGTGTGTGTGTGTGTCAGTTTTGTGTGTGTGTGTGTGTAAGTTTGTGTGCGTGTGTGTTAGTTTTTGTGTGTGTGTGTTAGTTTTTGTGTGATTGTTAGTTTTTGTTTGCTTGTAAGTTTTTGCGTGTGTGTGTAAGTTTTTGTGTGTGTGTTTAAGTTTTTGTGTGTCTAAGCTATTTCGTGTGGATATAAGTTTTTTGTGTGTTTGTGTTAGTTTTTGTGTGTGTGTGTGTGTGTGTTAGTTTTTGTGTTTGTATATTTTTTGTGTGTGTGTGTGTGTATTATTTTGTGTGTGTGTGTGTGTGTGTGTGTGTGTGTAAGTTTTTGTGTGTGTAAGTTTTGGCGTGTGTGTGTAAGTTTTCGTGTGTGTGTGTGTGAAGTTTGTGTGTGTGTGTGTGTGTGTGTAAGTTTTTGTGCGTGTGTGTGTGAGTTTTTTGTGTTCATGTGTAAGTTTGTGTGTGTGTGTGTGTGTGTGTGTGTGTGTGTAAGTTTTTGTGTGTGTGTAAGTTTTGGCGTGTGTGTGTGAGTGTTCGTGTGTGTGTGTGTGTGTGTAAGTTTTGTGTGTGTGTGTGTGTAAGTTTTTGTGTGCATGTAAGTTTTTGTGTGCATTTATGTTTTCGTGTGCATGTGTAAGTTTTTGTGTGTGTGTGTGTGTGTGTAAGTTTGTGTGTGTATGTGCGTGTTAGTTTGTGTGTGTGTGTGTGTGTGTAAGTTTTGACGTGTGTGTGTTAGTTTTAGTGTGTGTGTGTGTGTTATTTTTCGTGTGAATGTGTTAGTTTTTTTGTGTGTGTAATTTTTGGGGTGTGTGTGTAAGTTTTGGTGTGTGTATGTGTAAGTTTTGTGTATGTGTGTTTGTGTGTATGTTTTTGTGCGTGTGTGTGTGTGAGTTTTTGTTTTTTCTTTTTTTTTTTTTTGCGTCCTTGTGTTTGTTTTTTTGTGTTTGTGTGTATTTTTTTGTGTGTGTGTATGTATTTTCGTGTGTGTGTGAGTTTTCGTTTGTTTGTGTTTGTTAGTTTTTTGTGTGTGTGTGTGTGTAATTTGTTGTGTTCATGTTTGTTTTTGTGTGTTTTTATATTTTCGTGTGCTTGTTTTTTTTTTTGTGTGTGTGTGTGTGTGTGTGTGTATTTTTGTGTTTTTTTTTTGTATGGCGTTTGGGTTTATTAGTTCTTTTTATTGCTTGGAATGGTGTGTTGGTGGGTTTTTTTGTTTTTATTTTTTTTTTGATGTTTGTGTTAGTTTTTTTTGTTGTCATTTGTTATTTTTTTTGTGTGTGTGTGTGTGTGTGTAAGTTTGTTTGTGTGTGTAATTTTTGGTGTGTGTGTGTGAGTTTTCGTGTGTGTGTGTGTGTGTGTGTTTTTTGTGTGTGTGTGTGTGTGTATGTTTTTGTGTGAATGTAAGTTTTTGTGTGATTGTAAGTTTTCGTGTGCATGTGTTTGTTTGTGTGTGTGTGTGTGTGTGTGTAAGTTTTTGTGTGTGTGTGTGTGTAAGTTTCGTCGTGTGTGTGTTAGTTTTTGTGTGTGTGTGTAAGTTTTAATGTGTGTGTGTGTGTAAGTTTTTGTGTGTGTGTGTAAGTTTTTGTGCGTGTGTGTAAGTTTTTGTGTGTGTGTAAGTTTTTGTGTCGTCTAATGTGAATTTCAACCATTCAGGCTGGTGGACTAAGACCCCAATTATGAGCTAGTGAATTTCCACCATTCTGGCTGGTGGACTAAGACCCTAATTCTGAGCTAGTGAATTTCCACCATTCAGGCTGGTGGACTGAGACCCCAATAATGAGCTAGTGGATTTCCACCATTCAGGCTGGAGGACTAAGACCCCAATACTGAGCTAGTGAATTTCCACCGTTCAGGCTGGTGGACTGGGACCCTAATACTGAGCTGGTGGACTAAGACCCTGATTTTCCAACTCTTGCATTTCATGACAGAAATTCAAAATGAACAAGCCTGAAATAGCAAACTAGTCATCCCAAACTATTGGTTTCAGACAACAAACACCAATGATGGACTAAGAATCCTAGCTCTGAAAAGTTCAAATAGCAAACTACACATCCCAAATCGTAATTTTCTGACAACACACACCTATGAGAGGCTATGAAACCTAGCTAATAAATGCCGGAAATAGCAAATTAACCATCTCAAATCACAAGTTTCAGACAGCACTCACCTATGAACGGCTAAGAAATCCAGCTCGGAAAAGTCAAAAAATAGCAACCCACACATCCCAAATCATAGGTTTCAGACAACACATACCTATGAAAGACTAAGAAATCTAGCTTAGAAAAGCCCGAAATAGTAATTTACATATCCCAAATCCTAGGTTTCAGACAACACTCACCTAAGAACGGCTAAGAAACCTAGCTCAGAAAAGTCAAAAATAGCAAACTAATCATCCCAAACTATAGTTTTCAGACAACAAACACCTATGAAAGGCTAAGAAATTCAGCTCAGAAAAGTCAAAAGTAGCAATCCACCCATCCAAAATCATAGGTTTCAGACAACACACACCTATGAAAGACTAAGAAATCCCACTCAGAAAAGCCCGAAATAGTAATTTACATATCCCAAATCATAGGTTTCAGACATCATTCACCTATGAAAGACTAAGAAACCTTAGCTCAGAAAAGCCTGAAATAGCGAAACTACTCATCCCAAACTAGAAGTTTCAGACAACAAACACATATGACGGACTAAGAATTATAGCTCTGAAAAGTTCAAATAGCAAACTATACCTCCCAAATCATAAGTTTCAGACAACACACACCTATGAACGGCTAAGAAATCTAGATCAGAAAAGACAAAAATAGCAAACCACTCATCCTAATCATAGGTTTCAGTCAACACACACCTAGGAAAGGCTAATAAATCCAGCTCAGAAAAGTCAAAAATAGCAAACTACGTATCCCAAATCATAGGTTTCAGTCAACACACACCAACGAAAGACTAAGAAACCTAGCTCAGAAAAGTCAAAAATAGAAAACTACTCATCCCAAACTATAGGTTTCAGACAACATTCACCTACGAAATACTAGAAAACCTTAGCTCAGAAAAGCCTGAAATAGCAAACTACACATCCCAAATCATAATTTTCTGACAACACATACCTATGAAAGGCTAAGAAACCTAGCTCAGAAAAGTCGAAAATAGCAAACTACACATCCCAAATCATAGGTTTCAGACATCACACACCTATGAAAGACTAAGAAATCCAACTCAGAAAAGCCCGAAATAGTAATTTACATATCCCAAATCATAAGTTTCAGACAGCATTCACCTACGAAATACTAAGAAACCTTAGCTCAGAAAAGTCTGAAATAGCCAACTACTCATCCCAAACTCGAAGTTTCAGACAACAAACACCTATGAGTGACTAAGAATCCTAGCTATGAAAAGTCCAAAAAGCAAACTATACCTCCCAAATCATAATTTTCTGAAAGGAGACACCTATGAAAGGCTAAAAAATCTAGCTCAGAAAAGTCAAAAATAGCAAATTAACCATCCCAAATCATAGGTTTCAGTCAACACACACCTACGAATGGCTAAGAAATCCTGCTCAGAAAAGTCAAAAAATAGCAACCCACACATCCCAAATCATAGGTTTCAGACACCACACACCTACGAAAGACTAAGAAATCCGGTTATGAAAAGTCAGAAAAGGAAATTTACATAGCCCAAATCATAGGTTTCAGACATCACGCGCCTATGAAAGACTAAAAAATCTAACTCAGAAAAGCCCGAAATAGTAATTTACATATCCCAAATCATAAGTTTCAGACAGCATTCACCTACGAAATACTAAGAAACCTTAGCTCAGAAAAGTCTGAAATAGCCAACTACTCATCCCAAACTCGAAGTTTCAGACAACAAACACCTATGAGTGACTAAGAATCCTAGCTCTGAAAAGTCCAAAAAGCAAACTATACCTCCCAAATCATAATTTTCCGAAAGGACACACCTATGAAAGGCTAAGAAATATAGCTAAGACAAGTCAAAAATAGCAAATTAACCATCCCAAATCATAGGTTTCATTAAACACACACCTACGAATGGCTAATAAATCCTGCTCAGAAAAGTCAAAAAATAGCAACCCACACATCACAAATCATAGGTTTCAGACACCACACACCTACGAAAGACTAAGAAATCCGGTTATTAAAAGTCAGAAATAGAAAATTACATATCCCAAATCATAGGTTTCAGACAACACTCACCTATGTGTGTGTGTGTGTGTGTGTGTGTGTGTGTGTGTGTGTCTGTATGTGTGTGTATGTGTGTGTATGTGTGTGTGTGTATGTCTCTGTGTTTTTGTTTATGTGTGTGTTTGTGTGTGTGTGTTTGTGTGTGTTTTTGTGTGTGTGTCTGTGTGTGTGTGTGTGTGTGTGTGTATGTGTGTGTGTGTATGTGTGTGTGTGTATGTGTGTGTGTTTGTGTTTGTGTGTGTGTGTTTTTCTTTGTGTGTGTGTGTGTGTGTTTTTTTTTGTGTCTTTGTGTGTTTTTTTGTGGTGGTGTGTGTGTTTCTTTTTGTGTGTTTGTTTTTTTTTGTTTGTGTTTGTGTGTGTGTTTGTGTGTTTGTGTTTGTTTGTGTGTGTGTGTGTGTGTGTATTTGTGTCTGTGTGTGTGTGTGTGTGTGTGTGTGTGTGTGTGTGTGTGTGTGTGTGTGTGTGTGTGTGTGTGTGTGTGTGTGTGTGTGTGTGTGTGTGTGTGTGTGTGTGTGTGTGTGTGTGTGTGTGTGTGTGTGTGTGTGTGTGTGTGTGTGTGTGTGTGTGTGTGTGTGTGTGTGTGTGTGTGTGTGTGTGTGTGTGTGTGTGTGTGTTATCCCGGCGGCGCTTCTCTGGTCCGGGGGACCTTTGGGGGCCGGGGGAGGGCCTTTGGGGCACAGGGAGGGCCTTTGGGCACAGGGAGGGCCTTTGGGGGCCTGGGGGACATTTGGGGACCAGTGGAGGGCCTTTGGGACCCCGTTGGTCCTTTGGAAGCTCGATGGGCCTTTGGGGGGGGCCGGGGATGGCCATTGGGGGTCTGGCTGGGCCTTTGGGGCACAGGGAGGGCCTTTGGGGGCCGGGGGGCCCTTGGGGGACCGGTGGAGGGCCTTGGGGACCCCGTGGGTCCTTTGGGAGTCCGGGGGACCTTTGAGGACCTGTGGCGGGCCTTTGGGGCAGTTGGGGGCCGGTGGAGGGCCTTTGGGACCCCGTTGGTCTTTTGGGAGCTCGATGGGCCTTTGGGGGGCCCGGGAATGGCCGTTGGGGGTCTGGGTGGACCTTTGGGGGCGCCGGTGGCCCTTTGGGAGCTTGGGGGGCCTTTGAGGGTCCGGGGGGACAGTTGGGGGCCTGGGGGACATTTGGGGACCGGTGGAGGGCCTTTGGGAGCTTGGGGGGCTTTTGAGGACCGGGGGCTTCCTTCGGGGTTGGGGTAGGAGGATTGGAACCCTTTGGGGTTGGGTTAGAGGACCTCACAACACTGTTCAAATGAAACTTGTGTATTATAACGACCACACTCAAAACCTCTTCCAAAATCTCTTCAAAAATCTTCTTTTAAAATGTCTCTATCTGTTTCGCCGAAATAGTTCCATAACCTGTCTAAAACGGTTTCGCCCAAATAATCCATAAACGTAAATTCAGCGTGTTCCTTTGTTATTGGCATCTCTGCGCTAACGCATTTCAAATTAATATGAAACCTTTTCGCGCGCTAAAACAATTCATCGCTAAGATGTTTCTTGCCTAATTGTTTCCGTGGCCTTTGGTTATTAATATCCTTTGGAGTTCGACCAAAAGAGTTGTTCCCGAGGCAAAGACATTAATGATTTGGATCTATTCCTGGAGAAATGTTTCTAGGGCGAAAATTTTTAAAGTCTGACAGATGATGTCATTGATTGATTGATCTGTCAAGAAAGGGAAATTAATTTGTTGTTTCTAAGGGGAACTATTGATTCACGATAGGTGAATTGAGGTCGACAGCACAGGTGTTCCAAGGTTGATGTTGTTGTTGTTGTAAGTGCACGCTCTCAGCGAACTTTATGTAAATCAAGTTCACAGGTGCTACTCGTGACAGGACCACGTGGTTTATGGTTTTCCAAGTGAGAAAATTCCTGTTTTTCAAATTCTCACTGAGAAAACCATATAACATCCATAATTTGATGTTGACATCCGAGAAAAACATCAAATAAATCGAACAACACACATAACCATCCATGAAAACAACCATAAATGTGACAAAATTCATGGTTTTTCAAGTTATAAAATTCCTGTTTTTTCATTCTCACTGAGAAAACCATAAACCACGTGGTCATGTTCGGACTCAATAAGGCATCTCTACTAATAGCTTAGTTTCCTACATGGTCTGAAACTGCAGCGCAATTCAAAATTTTATAAATCATGGTCTAGAATTCCATCTTCCTTAATATTTAACTTAACATTATTCTGAATAGATGATGCAGTTGGCTTTAAATACATACCTCGGATATATCTGACGCCAACTTTGATGGCCTTGTATCATGATGCCTACGCTTGCTCCCTACATTCGGAGTTGGGCTTGTGTTTGTTGAAACTGCTGCACTTCCATCTGAAGGATGACTAGATTTGTATCCCGAACTAGACGGGCTCAGCCTTGATACAGAAGCTGAGCTTCCATCTGAATCTGGCAAGAAATAGGTTTCGAAGGTCATAATGTTTATAATACGGTATATTTAGGGCATTAACATTGCATTATTTTGATAAACAATTAAACTGTCCTAATGGTGAATTGTTTAGTTGAGAAAGCAATACCAATATTGTTTTTTTCATATAATGAAGTCCTTAAAATCTAAAAGGGCTGCACGAAAACCAGCACTAAAAAGTGGTAATAACTTTTATTAGTAGTCGTATTAGAATTAGTAGTTAGAAGGGAGAGGGGTTGTGGTACTTCGTGGAGGGCTTTGGAAAGAGTCTATGCGGAGGGACTTTTTGACAATCGACGACATTTTCACTGAAGACAAACGTTTCAGCAATATCGTTGTTAAAGCTTTTTATTTTAATTTGGGTAAATAAAGTAAAGACTCAGTAATTTTCATAAGTGTTTCCCCCTTCTCCATCTCGCCACTCCCAAAGAAAAGCTGATTAAGATACCCTATGTGGCTAATAATGTAGTAGTAGTTAATCTTAAAAACATAGTTTGGGCCCTTACTCTTGGGACTGCACCCGTCAAGTCACACCCAGAGACTTTTTAGTACGTCTAGATTCTTTTGATTAGAATGGCTAGTTTGAAATTTCGCTCCAATGTCATGTTGGATCAGGAGCACCTAGGGATACCGAGGGTGGGCTGGATTAGCAGGTTGCCCTCCAGTTGGTTTTGCTTTTAAATTGGACACTTTAATTTGCAAACGAATCTAAGTTTCTCCACTCACTAAGTTTCTACGACTATCCGTTTTATATGATGAGGCTGAAAAAAATCACTTGGGAGACGCATTACTCTTTACTAAGTCAATGATTTTATACTGACAATAAAAAACTACCGCTTCCATAATAAGAAGGGCGCTGTTAGCTTCCCACCACTCTTACTGCATGGCTAGTCCAAGCACGATTCCAAATAAGGGGAGGCTTGGGGTTAAATTTCTCATCATATTTTTCTGAAGGAATTCTCACGGAAAGTCTGAACATTGCCTATCCTAAAAAAAAACAACACTGATCCCTATTAATGTTAGAGCGTAACTAAGTGATCACGATAAACCGTAAGGATTATGAATACACGGTCTACATTTACTGTTAATTTTGTTTTGTTTTCTTTTCTGGTCGGAAACATACGTCTGCATGCGGCAGTACTGGCTTCTGAAATTGGACATTATGCCCAAAGCTGTTCGATAGTTCTACACTGATGGAGTTTCTCAGAATTTTGAATCGATAGTCTTTCAACCACATTCGAGTCGAAACTGCTTTTTTTACAGCATAAAATGCCAGGAATCGGCACTTGACTGTGGCACAATTTCCTCTTTTTTTTTACTTAAAACGGTTTAAGAACTTTAAAGTTCTTTCCAATTGATAAGTTCTTTTCCATATGGTATCTAATCAGTGCCATATGGTATCTAAAAAGTACCTTTTGGGCTGCTTTTCTAGTTTCTTCAACGAGAATACCCAAAAAAAGCCTTTTCCAATAAAAAAAAAAAAAATCCAAAAAAGTATCTTTCAATTTCATGCAGACAACATCGTTGAGAGATGTTTAAAGGTTCAATTTAAAGCTATTGATAGTTCCTGTGTGCTTTTTGTTGATTTATAGTTGAGAAGAGCATTAAAAAGCTACATCAAGCCAAGTGGGGATGAAACATTGAGGTCTTGTTTATCGTATTGTCTTAAATATCTAGCTTGTAATAAAGGGGTGATTTAAAACAGCCAATAGTATAATGCATACTCTTATAGACAAGGCTTTATAGTCTGATGATACACAGATCTGCCTTCTAAGTTAAACATTTTTTTTTGGAATGCGTATTCTCTTTCTAGCGCCGGTAATGATCAGTTCTCCTAAAATGCTAAGGTCATAGAAGCAAAACAAAAGAAAGCACTAATGTCAGTGAAGTTTGGTAACTACGCATCTTAAATTCCTTTTATAATTTCATAGACAATTTAATTATTTTTATTTACAATTCCTCAACAAAACTAAGGTTAATATACCCCGTGTGATCGAAATGGATGGAGGAGGCAGATGTCACTCTCTACGCCGAGGAGCATCCGGTAGGAGACCTAAGTCAAAGTAAGTCAAGTGCTATTCAAGCAAGCTCTAGATTTTTAAAGCCAAATTTTAAGAGAGATGTGAAGTTAAACTTATATTTAATGTCCTATTTTACCAAAAACTCATCCAGACTTCTTTAGTTTCTTTGCCCAAGTCGTATAAATTTTTTTTTAGGGTCTATTGTCAATATTTTTAAAACCAACAAAAACGAAAAAAAAAAAAATTAAAAAACCAAAGTTTTTCTGATGAAAGTAAAGAACAAAGTTTAAACAAAAACCGAACAAAAACGACTACCTCGCGGCTTATGCCATATATTTTTAATAAGCTGTTTCAAACAAACAGGCTAATGATATTTCCCTGTATTTGTAGAATTCTGAAAAACTACTGTTTAACTAAAAACTATGCTTTGTGTATTTTTTTTGAATGGAGTTAAAATTGTGTCATAGAACTTGTTGATTTCATGGCCGGTAAAAGACTATTTGAATTTTATTTTATTTTCTGCAGGCTGGAGTTTCATGTTTCTGATCATGTTTTACTACATAGGTTTTGTGTTTTCAGTAAAGCACTAGTTTTTCAGAATCCTACAAATATAGGCTCTTGTTGATAGAAAAGCATCGCAAAGTGCTGAAAACCATGTTGTAACCAAGATGGGCCCAGGATTGCACAAGGTCTCCATTCATGGAGGTCCCAGGGACTTCTTGCTGTCCGGTTCTAAGCCGGCTTAAGCACTTCGGTGTAGACTTGAGAAGATATGTGATCCCCGTCCTGCACTGGTATTCGGGATCATTGCTTTTCCTGGGGCGCAAAAAATTTCAATGATATAAAGAACATGAAAATTGGAACTTGGAATGTTACGACGTTAAAAAATGACCATCGTATTTACATTTTGACTGATGGATTCAGACGATTTGAACTGGACTTATTAGGAGTTTCAGAAACTCATATGCCAGGGGTAGGAAACATGAAATTAGGTGATATAGAATTCGTTTACTCAGGCAGGAAGGATGGGTACATAGACAGGGAGTATGGCTCATGATGAATAAGGAAGCTTCTAAATCCTGTTTAGGTTGGGAAAGTATTAATATCAACTACTAATCACTCATTTTATGACTAAAAAGTGCAGAGTATAAGTTATAGTAGTTTATGCCCCTCTAAAATCGACTGACGGAGATACTAGTGACTTAGATGAATTTTATTTACAGTTACAGGAGCAAATAGAAAGGATCCCAGGTAGAAATATGATGTTTTAACTAGGAGATTTTAATGCCCAGGTCGGTAGAAATAGGGATAGATGGTATCCTAGCCTATATATCCTAGCATAGATAGGTAAATTTGATCTAGAAAAAGAAAACAGTAATGGATACAGACTTTTGCAATTTTGTAGGTATAACAATCTAGTTATAACCAATACGGTGTTTGGTCATAAAATGGCTCATAAGTTAACATGTATTCATGTGATGGTAAGAAAAAGAACCTTATTGATTATGCTATTGTGAACCGAAGACTGGCAGGATCAATACAAGATACTAGGGTATATAGGAGTGCTGTTATTGATGTTAAAAGTAAAGATCACCATCTAGTAATGTCAAGGGTTAGTTTAAAATTGAAGTATCAGAAGGGTAACTACCTCCCAGGAAGTTATGATGTTGGAAGACTCCAGGATGAGAATTTGAGGGAAACTTTCCAGGAACAGTTGAATACTAAACTTCAGAGTTTAAAATTTGATAATGTGGAAAATGGTTGGACTAATATTAGAAAAATAATTTGTGAAGTTGCTGAAGGTGTCTTAGGGAAGAAAGCTAGAACTACAGCTAAGAATATCAGTGAAAAAGCTTTATGTTTAATAGAAAAGAGAAACAACTTGCGTAAAAATGATATGAGTGATAGATCATGAAAAAACAAAGAGAACATCAAGACAGACAAGACAGTAGTAAATTGTGGGCTAAGGTGGTATAGAGTGGTGGTAATGGATGAATTTCCCAAGGGCGCGTTAGATGCAACTAAGCCGCATAGTTATAATATATTGTACTGGCATATTAATAAATTGAGAGGGAGTAGTCAATCCAGACTTGGCCCAGTTAAAGATAGGAATGGGGCCACAATTAGCGATAAGGAAAGAACTAAAGAGAGATGGGCCGAACATTTTGAGAATTTGCTTAACCGAGATAGAGTTGCAGGAAAAGATGTAGAGGAAAATGAAATTATTTGTGATACCTTGGATGTGAAGGAAGATTTGTTTTAATAGGAAGAATTAGCGACAGTACTATAAGGATTAAAAAATAATAAGGCTCCTGGTGCTGATAGGTTGGTAAATGAGTTTATTGAATACGGTGGCTCTGAGGTTAGAAATAAGTTACTGAAGATTATGAATATGATTTTTGAAAAAGGGAAGCGCCTAACGATTCTAGGAAAACCTTACTTAAGCCACTTTATAAGAAAGGTGATAAAAGTGAGTGGGGTAATTATTGAGGCATTAGTCTGGTCTCTGTAGGTAGTAAATTACTTAGTAAAATGATGCTTTTCAGACTGAGAGATGCCGTAGACAAAGTTCTAAGAGAAGAACAGTGTGGTTTTAGAAAAGGTAGAGGATTTGTCGACCAAATTTTCACTTTTAGGCTAATAATTGAGAAGTGCCTGAGTTGTCAAACACCTTTGGTCCTCAGTTTTATAGATTATGAGCAAGCGTTCGATTCTGTTGATAGAAGAGCTTTAGTAAAGGTGTTATCACTGTATGGTATACCAGACAAATACATGAAAGTGATTAGTGCTATGTACGAGAATAACACTGCTACGGTTAAGGTAAGAAAAGAGGTTAGCAGCTTGTTTTGTACTAAATCTGGAGTTAAATTGGGCCGTGTTCTATACCTCGTTATAAGGATCATCTTGATAAACTTTGCCTTAAGGAGCACAGAAAAGCCTATAGGAGAACACGGAATCAAGTGGAAAGGAAAAAGTCTCCTGGACTTAAATTATGCTGATGATTTAAGCATCCTAGATTAAAGTGTAAGCAAAATGAATGAAGTTCTAGAGGTTTTACGAGTTCAGGGTACTAGAATAGGTTTGAAAATTAATGTTAAAAAGACTAAGTCTCTAAGGCTAGGAATAAGTGAAGATGGAAAGGTGACGTTGGATAATGAAAAGATTGATCAGGTGGGCAGCTTCACTTACCTTGGTAGTATTATTAGTAAAGATGGTAGGAGCAGTTTAGATGTTAAAAGTAGAATAACCAAGGCTCAGGGTGTTTCCTCACAGTTAAAAAAAGTTTGGAAGAGTAGGAAGATAAGTCTGCGAACCAAGATTAGAATATTAGAAGCTACACTGATGACAGTGGTCAAATATGGCTCTGAAGCATGGGCGCTCAGGAAAGCGGATGAAGATTTGCTAGATGTTTTCCAGAGAAATTGCTTAAGGATTTTTCTGGGTACCCGTCTGACTAACCGTAATTCAAATAATAGGCTATACGAAAAATGTGGTTCAATACCGCTCTCTAGGGCTATAATGAAAGAAAGGTTGAGGTGGCTAGAGCACGTTGTGTGGATGAAGGATGACAGATTGCCGAAGATTGTTCTTTTCGGCCAACCGTCTAGGGCTAAACGGAAATCAGGTCGTCCTCGTCTGGGGTGGGAGGACTTCATGGAGAAAGATTTAAAGGAAATGGGAACTCCGTGGGCGGGTGTAAAAAGGGAGGCTTTAATTAGATTGGGATGGAGGAGGAGCGTGCGTAGCTGTGTTGGCCTCAGACGGTTTGGTGCTGCGGTGAGTTTTTAGTAGTAGTAGTAGTACAAATATAGGGACATATCACGAACCAGTCTGTTTGAAACAGTTTTCCCATAATTTGTTGCATAAACTGGGAAGCAATAATTTTTGTTCGTTTTAAGTTTCAATTCCGGTCAATAGTTTCATCAGAAAAACTGTTTTTTTTAATAATCAAAGATATAGAGTAGATACTGCCCCCCCCCCCCCCCACAAAAAAAATAGATGTACCCTAACTTAGGAAAATGTAGATATTTTGTAAGTAAAAAATATATATATGATT
Organism: Artemia sp. Qi Xiang Cuo; assembly: GCF_049724085.1. NCBI lineage: Eukaryota > Metazoa > Arthropoda > Branchiopoda > Anostraca > Artemiidae > Artemia > Artemia sp. Qi Xiang Cuo. Next base: position 33,876,362 of record NC_142814.1, on the reverse strand, counting down.
ACCCTGCTTAAGAAGAGTCTGATTTGTCTGTTTCTGCTCTGACTCAAGAAGCTGCGTTGAGACGTTTCCTGTATAGCCACCAAAACTGTAGGATTTGGAGACGGCTGGACGCAGTTTGGATAACTGGTGCAGCTCATGGCTGTCTAAGCTTTCAACTTTTAGTAGCCTTCCACTCCTATAATAGAAAAAAAAAACTCAAGCTCCATAAGTGAGAAAAATAAAACAGTCTTGCTGTCTGCTAAGTATCTTTTCATTTATTTAATAGATATAACAATGGTATTTATAAATAGCATAACATTTTAACATGTAAACATAATATGTTTAACATTAAGTAAGTATTAAATATCTGTCCAATAAAAGTGACTTAAATAAGGAAATATAACTCAATATATTTTGCATTCTTTTAAGAAGGTTTTTTGAATGCAGCCAAGATAAAAGTCCGTATTTTAAGGGGCAAAAAAAAGAAAAAAAATGTTTGTCCGAAACCTAAAAATATAACAAAATGCATATAAACAAATTTTTGGTGGGTTTTTTAGTTTTTTTTTAAACTTCCCCCCACCCCCGCGAAAAAAAACCTTCGCAAAAAAAAAATTGTGGATACAACCCTGGCCAAGATACAAACTTTCTTTTCAGGATAAAGAACAGAGGAATTTAATGACATGCAAGGAAAATAGTTGCTGCTATAGTTCTAAATATATTCTGTTTCGAAAATAGTCTTCTCGGCTTTTTCAAGCAAATGAATATTTCAACTCATTGAGAATAATGAGACTCATAATATTAATGGTAATCTACGTATTTCTTGTTCTTTGAAGACAGTTTTTGCGCAAACTATTTGACTTTCGAATAGTACATTAACATTTTTTACTTTGTATTTGGAGACAAGCAAGCTTAGAGTTTAGAAAACTTGCAGGTTAACTTCAAAAGAAATAGAGACATCAAAAGAAAAAAAAGTGTTACTAAGATAACACTTTTCTTAAAAAATTCTTTCATTTAATTTGAAGTCGTTTCAAGAAATTTTGTTTAGCAGTGTTAAGATATTTATTAATCAGACGCTAGATACCCACACAGCTTTTTAGGGGATGATTTCCAGGGAGAATGGAGGGTACAAATGTTAAAAAGTTTTGACCAATGAAGTCTCATATCTATTTTTAATATTATTAAATAAAAAAAAATAAGTTCATTTAACTGAAAGTAAGGAACGACGTTAAAACTTAAAACGAACAGAAATTATTCCGTATATGAAAGAGGCTGTCCCCTCCTCAACGCCTCGCTCTTTACGCTAAAGTTTTTTATTGTTAAAAAAAATAGAGTTGTGAGAAAGTCAAACTTTAGCGTAAAGAGCGAGGCGTTGAGGAGGGGACAGCCTCTTTCATATACGGAATAATTTCTGTTAGTTTTAAGTTTTAATGTCGTTCCTTACTTTCAGTTATAAAAACTTTTTTAACTGAATTTAATTTTTGAACGTTTTTGAATTAATGCAGGTTTTGATTTTGGCTCACCGTACAGGAATGATAAAAAAAAAATTTGAATATTAATTTTACTTTTATTTGGTTAAATGTCTTTCTCGAAACCGGTTTAATTTTATTTACGAACGTTTTTATTAGTAATAAATATACGTAACTTAGGAATTAACTTACATAACGAACCTCTATATTCCTATATTTTTAATACGTATTAGAGGGTTCGCCCCCTATTCAATACCTTGCTCTTTAAGCTAAAGTTCGAATTTTGTTCCAATTCTTTAAAAATGACCTCTTAATCACAAATGCCGTTAATTAGAATAAATGGCTCTTATGAAAGTATTAAATAATCTTTGGATTAAAGAGCGAGGTATTGACTAGGGGATGAACCCAATCATATACGTAATGTTTTCTGTCGTTTTAAGTTTTGATGTTGCTCCTTACTTTCAGTTAAAAAACTTGTTTTTTTTATATATAATTTCTGATGTTTATTTAAAAAATGCTGGGAAATCCGACGCCCCCTTCATAGCAATGTCTCTTCTCCCATTGAAAATTCCTTCATGATAAGATCCTCCCACATAACCCCCGATCCACTCCCCCCCCACTACAAGAAAAAATCCCCACAGAAAACGTATGTATACTTCCCAATAACCAATACTATATGTTAACATTGGGTAAAATTCATAACTTTCATTCCTCCCCCTGGGGACTTCGGGGGATTAAGTCATCCTAAAAGCCATATTTATCATATTTTCAACCATGCTGAACAAAATGGCTATCTCAAAATTTTGATTGGGTGACTTTGGGAAAAAAATTAGCGTGGGAGGGGGCCTAGTTGCCCTCCAATTTTTTTGGTCACGTAAAAAGGGCACTAAAACTTTTAATTTCGGTTTGAATAAGCCAACCCCCTCGCGATACTCTAAGACCACTGGATCAATACGATCACCCCTGTAAAAAAAAAGAAGAAAAAAACAACAACAAACAAACAAATAAACACGCATCGGTGATCTTTCTTCTGGCAAAAAATACGAAATTCCACATTTTTGTAGATAGGAGCTTGAAACCTCCGCAATAGGGTTTTCTGATACGCTGAATATGATGGTTTGATTTTCATTAAGGTTCTATATATTTTAGGGGGTCTTTCCCCCTTTTTTTAAAATCAGCCAAATTTTCTCAGGCACGTAACTTTTGATAGGTAGGACTAAACTTGATGAAACTTATATATTTGAAATCAGTATTAAAATTAGATTCTTTTGATGTATCTATTGGTATAAAATTCCGTTTTCTACAGTTTCGGTTACCATTGAGCCGGGTCACTCCTTACTTACACTTCGTTACCATGAACTGTTTGATAACTCTCCAAGATTCAGAAATGCTTCCGCTCAGGATGTCCTCGTTTCAGGCTCTATTCATTTTTAGTTACAAAGTGAAAAAATAAAATTTTCAAACAGACAAGAACCAGAAAAAACAAAAGTAATGGAAATGGAAATGTTTATCCTGATTTCTAACACGGGAAATTTTTACCTGTTTGGCAATATTTCTGCAAGGAAAAGATTGAGCGGAAATTCAAAGGAGATTCAGAAAAAGTGTGGGAAAATGTTTCGGTTTATGAAAATCTAAATTGTCAGGAGGTGCTAGCTTATGACGACTTTAACTTTTATTTTATAAATTTACGAAAGTGTAGGCAAAGTCATTGCAAATACCATAATTATGCAATGCGTTGACTGAAAACAGGGATGAGGTTATCCTAGAAGAGATGGAAAGGGGGATAAGGACACATTATGTAGATTATACTTGTAAATTTTTCTATGTTATAACTTTCATTGGGCAGCTTACTTAACAACACAAATTTGAAATCACCATGAAAATCAGATTGTCTTTCAGTATATATTCATAGAAGAGTTCTTTTTTGTTGTTTTAGTGACTATATAAACTAGTTCACTATGTATTCTTTATATTATTATGTATTAAGTAGCAGCAAAGCCTGTTAGATAGCAGGCCTAAAAAGAAAAAAAAACATCATTTACTGTTGTAAGGACAGGAGAAAAATTGTCCCCACAGCGCAAAATATTAAGGTGCCTCCCTTCCCTTAAAACTACCCCTGGAAGTTTCAAATCGATACCACTGTGGTGAGACAAAACAGGTTAGACTTGCCAGAACAATAACTTTGAAAATACCCATCATAGGCAGCGCAATTGCACTGCCTAAGTAAAGAACGATGTTGGTACAATGTATTATATTTTTTTCCATACCCGGGAACTTCGTATCGAAAGAGTCGTCGTAGATACTTCGAAAAGGGTTCATTCGATTGTAAATTGGAATGGCTAGTGCCCTTTTTAATAGTTGAAAGTGATTGGAGGGAAACTAGCCCCCCCCCCCCCACGCCCATCATTCCCCCAAACACATTCAACAAAATTTTGAGATAGCCATTTTGTTCAGCGTAGTTGATTTCCACATGGAAAATATGTTTTTGAGGAGGACACTCCCCCACAACGCTCAGGGCAAGGGTTTTAAGTTATACCCTGGGGGCATATAAGGCTTTTATAGAAGGCGTTGTCGTAGAAACTTCAAAAAAGGCTCATTCGATTGGAAATTCAAAGAGCTAGTGCCCGTTTTAATAGTCGAAAGTGATTGGAGGGCAACTAACCCCCCTCTCACGCACACCTTTTCCCCAAACACATCAAATGAAAATTTTGAACTAGCTATTTTATTCAACGTAGTTTTAAGTTCTGGAAATAATGTCTTTGAGGATGACAAACCCCTCACACCCCTCAGGGCAAGGGTTTTAAGTTATTCCCTGGGGACATATAAGGTTTTTATAGAACGCGTTATCGTAGGAACTTCGAAAAGGGTGAATTCGATTGGAAATTAGAGTGGCTAGTGCCCTTTTTATAGTCGAAAGTGATTGGAGGGCAACTAGCCCCCCCCCATGCCCATCATTCTCTCAAACACATCCAATCAAAGTTTTGAGATAGCCATTTTGTTCAGCGTAGTTGATTTCCAGATAGAGAATATGTTTTTGAGGAAGACACTCCCCCAAAACCCTCGGGGCAAGGGTTTTAAGTTATGCCCTGAGGACATATAAGAACGATGTTGGCACAATGTATTGTCTATTATTTTTTTTTCCTTTAGAGCAGGGAACTTCGTATCGAAGAAGTTGTCGTAGAAATTTCAAAAAAGGCTCATTCGATTAGATGTTGAGATGGCTAGTTCACTTTGAAGTACTAGAAACTTACCGGAGGGCAACAAACCCCCCTCTCATGTCCACTTTGTCTCCAAACACATCCAAAAACAATTTAGAGCTAGCCATTTTTTTCAACATAGTTGAGTCTTGGAAATTAGGTCTTTGAGGATGACAACCCCCTCAAAGCCCTCAGGGCAAGGGTTTTAAGTCATTCCCTCGGGGCATATAATGTTTTTATAGAACGCGTTGTCGTAGAAACTTAAAAAAGGGCTCATTCGATTAAAAATTGAAATGGTTAGTGCCCTTTTCAATAGTCAAAAGTAATTGGAAGGAAATTAACACCCCATCCACGCCCACCATTTCCCCAAACACATCAAATCAAAATTTTAAGATAACCATTTTGTTCCAAGCAGTTTAAAGTTCAGGAAATTATATCTTTGAGCAGAACACTCCCCCCAAAGTCTTCAGGGCAAGGGTTATAAGTTATGCCCTGGTGTCATATAAGTTTTTTATTGAAATACTTGTCGTAGAAACTTAAAAAAGGGCTCATTCGATTGGAAATTCAAGGGTCTAGTGCCCTTTTTAATAGTAGAAAGTGATTTGAGGGCAACTAACCCCCCTCTCTCGCCCACCTTTTCCCAAACAGATCCAATCAAAATTTTGAGATAGCCATTTTGTTCCAAGCAGTTTAAAGTTCAGGAAATTGTACCTTTGAGCAGGACACTCCCCCCCCCCCCAGTCTTTAGGGCAAGGGTTATAAGTTATGCCCTGGGGGCATATAAGTTTTTATTGAAATCTTGGTCGTAGAAACTTGAAAAAAGGCTCATTCGTTTGGAAATTCAAAGGTCTATTGTCCTTTTAAATAGTCTAAAGTGATTTAAGGGCAACTAACTCCTTTCTCTCGCCCACCGTTTCTCCAAACAAATCCAGTCAAAAGTTCCAGATAGCCATTTTGTTCAGCGTTGTTGATTTCCAGATAGAAATTATGTTTTTGAGGAGGACACTCCCCTACAACCCTCAGGCCAATAGTTGTAAGTTATGCCCTGGGACATATAAAGTTTTTAATGAATGCGTTGTCGTAGAAACTTCAAAAAGGGCTCATTCGATTGGAAATTGAAATGGCTAGTGCCCTTTTTAATAGTCGAAAGTGATTTGAGGGCAACTAACCCCCCTCTCACGCCCACCCTTTCCCCAAGCACATCCAATCAAAGTTTTGAGACAGCCATTTTATTCAATGTAGTTTTAAGTTCTGTAAATTAGGTCTTTGAGGAGGACAACCCCCTCACAGCCCTCAGGGCAAGGGTTGTAAGTTATGCCCTGGGGGCATATAAGGTTTTTATAGAACGCCTTGTCGTAAAAACTTCGAAAAGGGCTCATTGGATTAGAAATTGAAATGACTAGTGAGTAGAGATCTAAGTTATACTTCTAAGACCGCCAAAGGACCATGTTATTCTACGACCGCCATAGGACCATGCTATTCTACGACCGCCATAGGACCATGTTATTCTACGACCGCCATAGGACCATGTTATTCTATCACCGCCATAGGACCATGTTATTCTACGACCGCCATAGGACCATGCTATTCTGCGACTGCCATAGGACCATGTTATTCTACGACCGCCATAGGACCATGTTATTCTATGTTCCTTCCTGTGCTATTTGGGATTGCGTAATATGTTATGAAGGACAGGTTTCTGACTCCTAATTCATGTAGGCCAGATTTCTACTTCATAATATATATATATATATATGGCCTACATGCCTTTTAGGGTAAATCCGTGTAAAAAAAACCCGGTGTGTCTTGTTTATGTGTTAATATATTCAGTTTTTTTTAGTATAAAATCGAGTTTCAAATTATAATTTTATACAGTTTGAATTGCATCGTTGATAATTAAAAAATCGGATGCTAAACTCAGACAAACAAAAAGATGTTATTACCTAATTGTCTCGTATACTTTGCATTATATTTTTATCGTCAGTGAATAGGAAGAAATGTCAGAGTGTAAGTTCGATATCGCCAGGATTGTGTAGGATAAATTCTTTGTTGGTGGGCGGCTTAAAAAGGTAAAAAAGGGTTAACGACATGAGTTTATAAGACGGTTCATTTAAATCCCAAGTTTTTTTTTATTTTTTGGACAATAGCCTTAAATTGAGAGTAGTTTGTTAGAAATGCGTCGTCGATAATAAAAAATCGGATGCTAAGCTCAGACAAACAAAAGGATTGTAACACCTGATTGGCTCGTATATTATGCATGATATTTCTAAAGTCAATTAATATGAAGAAATATCGGAGTGTTGGTTTTACATCACCAGGCACGTGCGAGGGAAATTTTTTGTTGGTGGGTGGCTTAAAAAGGCAGTAATGGGTGAACTACACGGGTTTAAAAGACGTTTCGTGAAAATACCGAGGTTTTTTCTGAATTTTTGGACAATTGCCTTAGCTTGAGAGTAGTTTGTTAGAAATGCGTCGTTGATAATTAAAAAATCGGATGCTAAACTCAGACAAAAAAAAGGATTGTAACACCTTATTGCCTCGTATAATTTTCATGATATTTCTAAATTCAAGTAAGATGAAGAAATTTCGGAGTGTAAGTTTGAAATCACCAGACACGTTCAAGGGAAATTTGTTTTTGGTGGGGGGCTTAAAAAGGCAAAAATGGGTGACCCACATCAGTTTTTAAGACGGTTCGTGAAAATACCAAGTTTTTTTCTGATTTCTTGGACAATTGCCATAACTTGAGAGTAGTTTGTTAGAGATGAGTCATTGATAATTAAGAAATCGGATGCTAAACTCAGACAAACAAAAGGATTGTAACATCTTATTGGCTCGTATATTTTGCATGATATGTCTGAAGTCAATTAAGATGAAGAAATGTCGGAGTGTAGGTTTTACATCACCTGGCACGTGCGAGGGAAATTATTTGTTGGTGGGGGACTTAAAAAGGCACAAATGGGTGAACTACATGAGTTTATAAGACGGTTCGTGAAAATCCCAAGTTTTTTTCTTATTTTTTGGACAATTGCCTTAACTTGAGAGTAGTTTGTTAGAAATGCGTCGTTGTAAATTAATAAATCGAATGCTAAACTCAGACAAACAAAAGGATTGTAACACCTGATTGGCTCGTATATTTTGCATGATATTTCTAAAGTCAAATAAGATGAAGAAATGTCGGACTGTTGCTTTTACATCACCAGGCACGTGCGATTGAAATTTTTTGTTGGTGGGAGGCTTAAAAAGGCAAAAATGGGTGAACTACATGAGTTTATAAGACGGTTCGTGAAAATCCCAAAGTTTTTTCTGATTTTTTGGACAATTGCCTTAACTTGAGAGTAGTTTGTTAGAAATGCGTCGTTGATAATTAAAAAATTGGATGCTAAACTCAAACAAACAAAAGGATTGTATTACCTGATTGGCTCGTATATTTTGCATGATATTTCTAAAGTCAATTAAGATTAAGAAATGTCGGAGTGTAGGTTTGACATCACCAGGCACGTGCGAGGGAAATTTTTTGTTGGTGGGGGGCTTAAAAAGGCAAAAATGGGTGAACTACATGAGTTTATAAGACGGTTCATGAAAATCCCAAACTTTTTTTTGATTTTTATGACAAGTGACTTAACTTGATAATAGTTTTTTAGAAACGCGTGACCTATTATTAAAAAATTGGATGCTAAACTCAGAGAAACAAAAGGATTGTAATACTTAATTGGTTCGTATCTTTTGCATAATATTGCTAAAGTTACTTAAGATGAAGAAATGTCGGAGTGTAGGTTTTACATCACCAGGCACGTGCGATTGAAATTTTTTGTTGGAGGGGGGCTTAAAAAGACAAAAATGGGTGAACTACATGAGTTTATAAGACGGTTCGTGAAAATCCCAAGGTTTTTTCTGAATTTTTGGATAATTGCCTTAACTTGAGAGTAGTTTGTTAGAAATTCGTCCTTGGTAATTAAAAAATCGGATGCTAAACTCAGACAAAAAAAGGATTGTAACACCTGATTGGGTTGTATATTTTGCATGATATTTCTAAAATTAATTGGGATTAAGAAATGTCATAATGTAGGTTTGACATCACCTGTAACTTTCGAGGGAAAATTTTTGTTGGTGGGGGTCTTAAAAAGGAGACAATGGATCAACTACAATAGTTTATAAGACCGTTTGTGAAAATCCCAAAGTTTTTTTCTGATTTTTTGGACAATTGCCTTAACTTGAGAGTAGTTTGTTAGAAATGCGTCGTTGATAAGTAAAAAATCGGATGCTAAACTCAGACAAACAAAAGGATTGTAATACCTGATTGGCTCGTATATTTTTCATGATATTTGTAAAGTCAATTAAGATGAAGGAATTTCGGAGTGTAGGTTTGACATCACAAGGCACGTGCGAGGGAAATTTTTTGTTTGTGGGGGCTTAAAAAGACAAAAATTGGTGAACTACATGGGTTCTTAAGACGATTCGTGAAAATCCCAAGTTTTTTTCTGATTTTTTGGACAATTGCCTTAACTTGAGAGTAGTTTGTTAGAAATGCGTCGTTGATAATTAAAAAATTGGATGCTAAGCTCAGACAAACAAAAGGATTGTAACACCTGATTGGCTCGTATAGTTTGCATGATATTTCTAAAGTCAATTAAGATGAAGAAATGTCGGAGTGTAGGTTTTACATCCCCAGGAACGTGCAAGGGAAATATGGTCTCGGCGGGGGGCTTAAAAAGGCACAAATAGGTGAACTACATGAGTCTATAAGACAATTCGTGAAAATACCAATTTTTTTTTGATTCTTTTGACAATTGCCTTAACTTGAGAGTAGTTTTTTAGATATGCGTCATTGATAATTAAAAAATCGGATGCTAAATTCAGACAAACAACAGGATTGTAACACCTGATTGCCTCGTATATTTTGCATGATATTTCTAAAGTCAATTAAGATGAAGAAATGTCGGAGTGTAGGTTTTACATCACCAGGCACGTGCGAGGGAAATTTTTTGTTGGTGGGGGGCTTAAAAAGGCAAAAATGGGTGAACTACATGAGTTCTATAAGACGATTCGTGAAAATACCAAAGTTTTTTTCTGATTTTTTGGACAATTGCCTTAACTTGAGAGTAGTTTGTTAGAAATGCGTCGTTGATAATTAAAAAATTGGATTCTAAGCTCAGACAAACAAAAAGATTGTATTACCTGATTGGCTCGTATATGTTTCATGATATTTCTAAAGTCAATTAAGATGAAGAAATTTCGAAGTGCAGGTTTTACATTACCCGGAACTTGCGAGAGAAATTTTTTGTTGGTGGGGGGCTTAAAAACGCAAAAATGGGTCAACTACATGAGTTTATAAGACGGTTCATGAAAATCCCAAACTTTTTTCTGATTTTTTGGACAATTGCCTTAACTTGAGAGTAGTTTGTTAGAAATTCGTCGTTGATAATTAAAAAATTGGATGCTAAACTCAGACAAACAAAAGGATTGTAACACCTGATTGGCTCGTATATTTTGCATGATATTGCTAAAGTCAATTAAGATGAAGAAATGTCGGAGTGTAGGTTTTACATCACCAGGCACGTGCGAGGGAAATTTTTTGTTGGTGGGGGGCTTAAAAAGACAAAAATGGGTGAACTACACGAGTTTATAAGACGGTTCGCGAAAAACCCAAAGTTTTTTTCTGATTTTTTGGACAATTGCCTTAACTTGAAAGTAGTTTGTTAGAAATGCGTCGTTGATAATTAAAAAATCAGATGCTAAATTCAGACAAACAAAAGAATTGTAACACCTGATTGGCTCGTATATTTTGCATGATATTTCTAAAGTCAATTAAGATGAAGAAATATCGGAGTGTAGGTTTTACATCACCAGGCACGTGCGAGGGAAATTTTTTGTTGGTGGGGGGCTTTAAAAGGAAAAAATGGGTGAACTAAATGAGTTTATACGACGATTCGTGAAAATCACAAGGATTTTTCTGATTTTTTGGACTATTGCATGAACTTGAGAGTAGTTTTTTAGATATGGGTCATTGATAATTAAAAAATCGGATGCCAGAATCAGACAAACAAAAGGATTGTAACACCTGATTGCCTCGTATATTTTGCATGATATTTCTAAAGTCAATTAAGATGAACAAATGGCGGAGTATAGGTTTGAAATCACCAGGCATGTGCGAGGGAAATTTTTTGTTGGTGGGGGGCTTAAAAAGGCAAAAATGGGTGAACTACATGAGATCTTAAGACGATTCGTGAAAATACCAAGTTTTTTTCTGATTTTTTGGACAATTGCCTTAACTTGAGAGTAGTTTGTTAGAAATGCGTCGTTGATAATTAAAAAATTGGATGCTAAACTCAGACAAACAAAAGGATTGTAACACCTGATTGGCTCGTATATTTTGCATGATATTTCTAAAGTCAATTAAGATGAACAAATGTCTGAGTGTAGGTTTTACATCACCAGGAACGTGCGAGGTAAATTGTTGGTCGGTGGGGGGCTTTAAAAGTCACAAATGGGTGACCTGAATGGGTCTATACGACATTTCATGAAAATACCAAGTATTTTTTTGATTTTTGGACTTTTGCCTTAACTTAAGAGTAGTTTGTTAGAAATGCGTCGTTGATAATTAAAAAATCGAATGCTAAATTCAGACAAACAAAAGGATTGTAACACCTGATTGCCTCGTATATTTTGCATGATATTTCTAAAGTCAATTAAGATGAAGAAATGTCGGAGTGTAGGTTTTACATCACCAGGCACGTGCGAGGGAAATTTTTTGTTGTTGGGGGGGCTTAAAAAGGCAAAAATGGGTGAACTACATGAGTTCTTAAGACGATTCGTGAAAATACCAAGTTTTTTTCTGATTTTTTGGACAATTGCCTTAACTTGAGAGTAGTTTGTTAGAAATGCGTCGTTGATAATTAAAAAATTGGATGCTAAACTCAGACAAACAAAAGGATTGTAGCACCTGAGTGGCTCGTATATTTTGCATGATATTTCTAAAGTCAATTAAGATGAAGAAATGTCGGAGTGTAGGTTTTACATCACCAGGCACGTGCGAAGGAAATTTTTTTTTGGTGGGGGGCTTAAAAAGGCCAAAATGGGTTAACTACATGAGTTTATAAGACTGTTCGTGAAAATCTCAAGTTTTTTCCTGATTTTTTGGACTATTGCCTTAAATTGAGAGTAGTTTGTTAGAAATGGGTCGTTGTCAATTAATAAATCGAATGCTAAACTCAGTCAAACAAAAGGATTGTAACACCTGATTGGCTCGTATATTTTGCATGATATTTCTAAAGTCAATTAAGATGAAGAAATGTCGGAGTGTAGATTCAACATCACCAGGCACGAGCGAGGGAAATTTTTTGTTGGTGGGGGGGGGGGCTTAAAAAGGCAAAAATGGGTGAACTACATTAGTTTATAAGACGGATCGTGAAAATCCCAAGGGTTTGTGTACCAAGAATGGACAGGAAACAACTTCAACCGTGCCCAGCCCCCCGCGATCAGAAATTAAATTATAAAAAATTTTCTTCAACTGAAAGTAAGGAGCAACATCAAAACTTAAACGGGCAGAAATAGAAGCTGTTTCCTAAGATTTAGGATTCATTAACTTTAATGTTGCCAGTCAAAAGCTATGAGCTTGAAAAAACTGCCTGATTATCAAAAAATGGAGAAACACCCTCCAAAAGTCAACAAGAATGGGATTGTCTTGAGGGGGGAATTTTCCATGGAAGAGGTGGAGGGTATTTTTACGTGAAAACAACTTCAACCTTGCCCAGCCCTCCGCTATCAGAAATTAAATTATAAAAAAGTTTCTTCAACTGAAAGTAAGGAGCAACATCAAAACTTAAACGGGCAGAAATAGAGGCTGTTTCGAAAGATTTAGGATTCATTAACTTTAGTGTTGCCAGTCAAAAGCTATGAGTTTGAGAAAATTGCCTGATTATCGAAAAATGAAGAAACACCCTCCAAAAGTCGACAGGAATGGGATTGCCTTGAGGGGGGAATTTTCCATGGAAGAGGGGGAGGGTATGTTTACATGAAAACAACTTCAACCGTGCCCAGCCCCCCGCATTTTTAACATGAAATGGCTGAAAAGTGTTTTTTTTTTGGGGGGGGATGGGATATTAGTCTCTCATAGGCGTGTGTTGTCTGAAACCTATAAAAATAAACTATTTCCGTAAAATCTGAGCTAATAAGGGTTTTGACCGTAAACTCTAGTTTTTTTTTGTATAAAAATTATGGAAAATACAATTCTCTGGTACAGGTGTGAAACTTAAGTCTATTTTTGGATTGAAAAATAAAACTATATCCGTAAAATCTGAACTAATAATTCAATATTTTTTTTTCATAAAAACAAACTTTTTTTTAAACTTCGAAATTTTTCAACTTTATTTATTTTTTCTTTTTGTGCATATCTTAAAATTTAAAAATATGCTTACGGTTCTAACAATTGTGCTCTATGATTGGTCAGAGACATGATGTGGCTTTCCCACTGGCATTCTATGATCGGTTTTCGACACTACCTAGACTATTGCATGTATTAAATCAGTATTTTTTACGCAGTGGAACGATAAACACATAAGTCATATCTTTAAAAAAAGTGAAGATGGAACATTTTAATAGAGTGTGTTCACATAACAAGGTTATTGTAGCATTGAATGCCGACAAGGAGAATTATTTAAACTATGAAACAAGTACAAGTGGTAGCACTATCGGAAACGTATGCGTGCGTTGTCATGACAGTGAGAGTTTAGGTTTCTTTGGAGCACCCAAGAATTTCTATTATACAAATGCTGAATATGCGAAATTATTATTTCCAGAGATGATTACACTCAAAGAGAATGCCAACATAAAAATAATTGTTGATGATAGAGGACAACTCCTTGCTACTGCTGCAGGTAACACATTACCTAGGGATACATCCAATCATCAGCTTTCGGGTATTAGCATTCAACGGAAGGCTAATAAAAGAAAGGCCTACTCTGCTACTAATATCGTAAACCATATCTTGTTTACTTGCCGAAACTGTTACCTGTGTAAAAATAATGTGTGAATAGACAGTGAAACTGTCAGAAAAATAAAAATGGCATTGTCAGAAAATATCACTACGGAATATAAAGATGAAACGATGAAAAACAAAGCACTAGCAAACGTTACTGGCATTGATCAAACAGTCAATGAATCAAATAATACCAAAGACGAAAAACATATTGAGCCTGTCGATGACACACCAGTTAAAATTGTGTATGATTCAAAATGGAATAATGATTATTCTACTGATTATGAACTAAGAGAAGACAATAGCTATAGTATCAAGAGAGAACATGGTGAACCATTTTATGGAACAGATTCAAAATGTCCAAAGTTGTTCATTGATATTAATAATGTATAATAATATATATATTTTTTGTATTAATATTCTACATGACATTATTTCATTAAAAATATATTATACATTACATGGGTATGTGTTCATTATTTTTAGAGTAAGCTAGCATATCGAACGTTCGTTTTTCAAGCAGACTGTTTTTCGAACCAAAAATAGACTAAAGTTTCAGATTTGAACCAGAGAATTGTATTTTCCATATTTTTCTTACAAAAAACTAGAGTTTACGGCCAAAAACCCTTATTAGCTCAAATTTTATAGAAATAGTTTTATTTTTCGATCTGAAAATAGACTAAAAGTTTCAGATTTGAACCAGAGAATTGTATTTTCCATAATTTTCTTACAAGAAACTAGAGTTTACGGCCAAAAACCCTTATTAGCTCAGATTTTATAGAAATAGTTTTATTTTTCGATCCGAAAATAGACTAAAGTTTCAGATTTGAACCAGAAAATTGTATTTTCCATAATTTTCTTACATCTTTGGAAATGGTTAACGATAAAAAACATGTTTTCCACCAGATGGGTTTTTGAAAGCACATTCAGCATGGCGTGCGCTATTTTTTTATCAAAACTTAAACGAGCAAAAATACAGGCTGTTTCCAAAGATTTAGAATTCATTAACTTTAGTGTTGTTGGTCAAAAGCTATGAGCTTCAGAAAATTGCCTGATTATCGAAAAATGGGGAAACACCCTCCAAAAGTCGACAGGAATGGTATTGTCTTCAGGGGGGATTTTCCATGGAAGAGGGGAAGGGTATCTTAACTTGAAAACAACTTAAACCGTGGCCCACAATCAGAAATTAAATTATAAAAAAGTTTCTTCAACTGAAAGTAAGGAGCAACATCAAAACTTAAACGGGCAGAAATAGAGCTTGTTTCCAAAGATTTAGGATTCATTAACTTTAGTGTTGCCAGTCAAAGGCTATGAACTTGAAAAAATTGTCTGATTATCGAAAAATGGGGAAACACCCTCCGAAAGTCGACAGGAATGGTAGAGTCTTGAGGGGGGAATTTTCCATGGAAGAGGGGAAGGATATTCTTACATGTGTGTGTGTGTGTGTCCTCTCTGTGCATGTGTCGTCGCTATGTGTGTGTCGTCTGTGTGTGTGTGTGTGTCGTCTCTGTGCATGTGTCCTCGCTATGTGTGTGTTGTCTCTGTGTGGGTGTGAGTGTATCAGCATAAATTCCGCTATTTAATGCCCCCTTCCGGCGTGCCGGAGGGGGGCATTAAATAGCGGAATTCATGCTGATACACAAACACAAACAGAGGTGACACACACATAGCGAGGAAACATGCACAGAAACGATACAGACAGAGAGGCGACACACACACACACACACAGAAGACACACACAAAGCGACGACATGTGCACAGAGACAACACACACACACATATGTAAAAATATCCTTCCCCTCTTCCATGGAAAATTCCCCCCTCAAGACTATACCGTT
This sequence comes from Artemia sp. Qi Xiang Cuo, assembly GCF_049724085.1. Taxonomy (NCBI): domain Eukaryota; kingdom Metazoa; phylum Arthropoda; class Branchiopoda; order Anostraca; family Artemiidae; genus Artemia; species Artemia sp. Qi Xiang Cuo. The sequence goes on along the minus strand of NC_142814.1, from coordinate 33,860,908 downwards.
CCTGTCGACTTTTGGAGGGTGTTTCTCCATTTTTCGATAATCAGACAATTTTCTCAAGTTCATAGCTTTTGACTGGCAACACTAAAGTTAATGAATCCTAAATCTTTGGAAACAAGCTCTATTTCTGCCCGTTTAATTTTTGATGTTGCTCCTTACTTTCAGTTGAAGAAACTTTTTTATAATTTAATTTCTGATTGTGGGACACGGTTGAAGTTGTTTTCAAGTAAAGATACCCTTCCTCTCTTCCATGGAAAATCCCCCCCCCCTCAAGACAATACCATTCCTGTCGACTTTTGGAGGGTGTTTCCCGATTTTTCGATAATCAGGCAATTTTCTCAAGCTCATAGCTTTTGCCCAACAACACTAAAGTTAATTAATTTTAAATCTTTGGAAACAGCTTATATTTCTGCCCGTTTAAGTTTTGATAAAAAAATAGCGCACGCCATGCTGAATGTGCTTTCAAAAACCCATCTGGTCGAAAACATGTTTGTTATCGTTAACCATTTCCAAAGATGTAAGAAAATTATGGAAAATACAATTTTCTGGTTCAAATCTGAAACTTTAGTCTATTTTCGGATCGAAAAATAAAACTATTTCTATAAAATCTGAGCTAATAAGTTTTTTGGCCGTAAACTCTAGTTTTTTGTAAGAAAATTATGGAAAATATTATTCTCTGGTTCAAATCTGAAACTTTAGTCTATTTTCAGATCGAAAAATAAAACTTTTTCTATAAAATCTGAGCTAATAAGGGTTTTTGGCCATAAACTCTAGTTTTTTGTAAGAAAATTATGGAAAATACAATTCTCTAGTTCAAATCTGAAATTTTAGTCTATTTTTGGTTCGAAAAACAGTCTGCGTGCAAAACGAACGTTCGATATGCTAGCTTACTCTAAAACTAATGAACACATAACAATGTAATGTATAATATATTTTTAATGAAATAATGTCATGTAGAATATTAATACAAAAAATATATATATTATTATACATTATTAATATCAATGATTAACTTTTGACATTTTGAATCTGTTCCATAAAATGGTTCACCATGTTCTCTCTTGATATTGTAGTTATTGTCTTCTCTTAGTTCGTAATCAGTAGAATATTCATTATTCCATTTTGAATCATAAACAATTTTTACTGGTGTGTCATCGACAGGCTCAATATGTTTTTCGTCTTTGGTATTATTTGATTCATTGACTGTTTGATCAATGCCAGTAACGTTTGCTAGTGCTTTCTTTTTCATCGTTTCATCTTTATATTCCGTAGTGATATTTTCTGACAATGCCATTTTTATTTTTCTGACAATTTCACTGTCTATTAACACATTATTTTTACACAGGTAACAGTTTTGGCACGTAAACAAGATATGGTTTACGATATTAGTAGCAGAGTAGGCCTTTCTTTTATTAGCCTTCCGTTGAATGCTAATACCCGAAAGCTGATGACTGGATGTATCCGTAGGTAATGTGTTACCTGCAGCAGTAGTAAGGAGTTATCCTCTATTATCAACAATTGTTTTTAAGTTAACAGTCCCTTTGAGTTTAAACATATGTGGAAATGATAATTTCGCATATCCAGCATTTGTATAATAGAAAGTCTTGGGTGTTCCAAAGAAATCTAAACTCTCACTGTCATTACAACGCGAACATACACTTCCGATAGTGTTACCACTTGTACTTGTTTCATAGTTTAAATTCTTCTCCTTGTCGGCATTCAATGCTACAATAACCTTGTTATGTGAACACACTCTACTAAAATTTTCCATCTTCGCTTTTTTTTTTAATATATGACTTATGTGTTTATCGTTCCACTGCGTAAAAAATACTGATTTAATACATGCAATAGTCTAGGTAGTGTCGATAACCGATCATAGAATACTAGTGGGAAAGCCAAATCGTGTCTCTAAACAATCATAGAGCACAATTGTTAGAAAAGTAAGCATATTTTGACATTTTAAGATATGTACAAAAATAAAAAAATAAATAAAGTTGATAAATTTCGAAGTTTAAAAAAAAAGTGTTTTTATGAAAAAAAAAATTTAATTATTAGTTCAGATTTTACGGATATACTTTTATTTTTCAATCCAAAAATAGACTTAAGTTTCACACCTGTACCAGAGAATTGTATTTTCCATAATTTTCTTACAAAAAAAAACAAACTAGAGTTTACGGTCAAAACCCTTATTAGCTCAGATTTTACGGAAATAGTTTATTTTTATAGGTTTCAGACAACACACGCCTATGAGAGACTAATACCCATCCCCCCCCCCAAAACACTTTTCAGCCATTTCATGTTAAAAATGCGGGGGGCTGGGCATGGTTGAAGTTGTTTTAACGTAAAAATACCCTCCCCCTCTTCCATGGAAAATTCCCCCCTCAAGGCAATCCCATTCCTGTCCACCTTTGGAGTTTGTTTCTTCATTTTTCGATAATCAGGCAATTTTCTCAAACTGATAGCTTTTGACTGGCAACACCAAAGTTAATGAATCCTAAATATTTGGAAACAGCCTCTATTTCTGCCCGTTTAAGTTTTGATGTTGCTCCTTACTTTCAGTTGAAGAAACTTTTTTATAATTTAATTTCTGATCGCGAGGGCTGGGCACGGTTGAAGCTGTTTTCACGTAAAAATACCCTCCACCTCTTCCATGGAAAATTCCCCATTCAAGACAATCCCATTCCTGTCGATATTTGGAGGGTGTTTCTTCATTTTGCGATAAACATGCAATTTTCTCAAACTCATAGCTTTTGACTGGCAACACTAAAGTTAATGAATCCTAAATCTTTGGAAACAGCCTCTATTTATGCCCGTTTAAGTTTTGATGTTGCTCCTTACTTTCAGTTGAAGAAACTTTTTTATAATTTAATTTTTGATCGCGGGGAGCTGGGCACGGTTGAAATTATTTTCACGTAAAAATACCCTCCCCCTCTTCCATGGAAAATTCCCCCTTCAAGACAATCCCATTCCTGTCAACTTTTTGAGGATGTTTCTCCATTTTTCGATAATCAGGCAATTTTTTCAAGCTCATAGCTTTTGACTGGCAACATTAAAGTTAATGAATCCTGAATCTTTGGAAAAAGCTTCTATTTCTGCCCGTTTAAGTTTTGATGTTGCTCCTTACTTTCAGTTGAAGAAACTTTTTTATAATTTAATTTCTGATCGCGGGGGGCTGGGCACGGTTGAAGTTGTTTCCGGTCCATTCTTGGTACACAAAACCTTGGGATTTTCACGATCCGTCTTATAAACCAATGTAGTTCACCCATTTTCGACTTTTTAAGCCCCCCCCACCAACAAAAAATTTCACTCGCACGTGCCTGGTGATGTCAAATCTACACTCCGACATTTCTTCATCTTAATTGACTTTTGAAATATCATGCAAAATATAAGAGCCAATCAGATTTTACAACCTTTTTGTTTGTCTTAGTTTTGCATCGGATTTTTTAATTATCAAAGACGCATATCTAAAAAAATACTCTCAAGTTAAGGCAATTGTCCAAAGAATCAGAAAAAACCTTAGGATTTTAACGAACCGTCTTATAAAGACATGTAGTTTACCCATTTTAGCCTTTTTAAGCCCCCCACCAACAAAAAAAATTTCCCTTGCGCGAGCCTGGTGATTTCAAACTTACATTACAAAATTTCTTCATCTTCATTGCCTGTAGCAATATCATGCGAAATATACGATCCAATCAGGTATTACAATCCTTTTGTTTGTTTGAGTTTAGCATCCGATTTTTTAATTATCAACGAATAATTTCTAACAAACTACTCTCAAGTTAAGGCAATTGTCCAAAAAAATTAGAAAAAACCTTGGGATTTTCACGAATCGTCTTAAAAACTCATGTAGTTCACCCATTTTCGCCTTTTTAAGCCCCCCACCAACAAAAAATTTCCCTCGCACGTGCCTGGTGATGTAAAACCTACACTCCGACATTTCTTCATCTTAATTGACTTTAGAAATATCAAGCAAAATATACGAGCCAATCAGGTTATAAAATTTTTTTGTCTGTTCTAATTTAGATTACGATTCTACTATAACCAAAAACGAACTTCTAAAAAAATACTAAAAAGTTAATGCCCTTGTCCAAACAATCTGAAAAAAAACTAGAAATTTTAACGTATCATCTTATAAACTCATGTAATTAACTCATTTTGCCTTTTTAAGACCCCCGCCAACCCAAAATTTTACCCGCACGTTCATGGTGATGTCAAACCTACACTCCGACATTTCTTCATCTTAAGTTACTTTAGAAATATCTTGCAAAATATACGAGCCAATCAGGTGTTAAAATCCATTTGTTTGTCTGAGCTTAGCATCCAATTTTTTAATTATCAACGACGCATTTCTAACAAACTACTCTCAAGTTAAGGCAATTGTCCAAAAAATTAGAAAAACCTTGGGATTTTCACGAACCGTCTTATAAACTCATGTAGTTCACCTATTTTTGCCTTTTTAAGCTTCCCACCAAAAAAAAAATTTCCCTCGTACGTGCCTGGTGATGTAAAACCTACACTCCGACATTTCTTCATCTTAATTGACTTTAGAAATATCATGCAAAATATACGAGCCAATCATATTTTACAATCTTTTTGTTGTTCTTATTTTAGCTTAGGTTTTTTTTTTTATCATCGACTAATTTCTAACAAAATACTCTCACGTTAAAGCAATTGTCAAAAAAATCATGAAAAACCTTGGAATTTTAATAAACCGTCTTATAAACTCATATACTTCACACATTTTTTCGATTTTAAGCCCCCTACGAACAAAGAATTTCCCTCGCAAGAGCCTGGTAATGTCGAACCTACACTCCGACATTTCTTCATCTTAATTGACTTTAGAAATATCATGCAAAATATACGAGCCAATCAAATGTTACAATCCTTTTGTTTGTCTGAGTTTAGCATCCGATTTTGTAATTATCAACGATGCAATTCAAACTGTATAAAATTATAATTGGAAACTCGATTTTATACTAAAAAAAAACTGAATATATTAACACATAAACAAGACACACCGGTTTTTTTTTACACGGGTTTACCCTAAAAGGCATGTATGCCATATATATATATATTATGAAGTAGAAATCTGGCTTACATGAATTAGGAGTCAGAAACCTGTCCTTCATAACTTATTACGCAATCCCAAATAGCACAGGAAGGAACATAGAGTAACGTAGAATAACATGGTCCTATGGCTGTCGTAGAATAACATGGTCCTATGGCGGTCGTACAATAGCATGGTCCTATGGTGGTCGTAGAATAACATGGTCATATGGCGGTCGTAGAAGTATAACTTAGATCTCTACTCTAGTGCCCTTTTTAATAGTCGAAAGTAATTGGAAGGAAATTAACACCCCTTCTACGCCTACCATTTCTGCTAACCCATCCAATCAAAATTTTGAGATAGCCATTTTATTCCACGCAGTTTAAAGTTCAGAAAATTATACCTTTGAGCAGAACCCCCTCCCCCCTCAGTCTTCAAGGCAAGGGTTATAAGTTATGCCCTGGGGCATATAAGTTTTTATTGAAATCTTTGTCGTAGAAACTTGAAAAAGGGCTCATTCGATTGGAAATTCAAAGGTTTAGTGCCCTTTTTAATAGTCCAGAGTGATTTGAGGGACCCTAACCCCCCTCTCTCGCCCACATTTTCCCCAAACACATCCAATCGAAATTTTTAGATAGCCATTTTGTTCAGAGTTGTTGATTTACAGACATAAATTATGTTTTTGGGGAGGACACTCCCCCACAGCCTTCAGGGCAAGGGTTGTAAGTTATGCGCTGGGGCATAAAAGGTTTTTATTGAACGCGTTGTCGTAGAAACTTCAAAAAGGGCTCATTCGATTGAAAATTGAAATGGCTAGTGCACTTTTTAATGTGCGAAAGTGATTGGAAGGCAACTAACACCCCTTCCACGCCTACCATGTCCCCAAACACATCCAATCAAAATTTTTAGATAGGCATTTTGTTCCACGCAATTTAAAGTTCAGGAAATTATACCTTTGAGCAGGACACTCCCCGCACAGTCTTCAGGGTAAGGGTTATAAGTTATGCCCTGGTAGCCTATAAGGTTTTATTGAAATTTGTGTCGTAGAAACTTGAAAAAGAGCTCATTCGATTGGAAATTCAAAGGGTTAGTGCCCTTTTTAATTGTCGAAAGTGATTTGAGGGCAACTAAACACACCTCTCACGCCCACCTTTTCCCCAAACACATCCGATCAAAAATTTTAAATAGCCATTCTATTCAACGTAGTTAAAAATTTTGGAAATTAGGTCTTTAAGGATGACAACCCATCCCTCCCACAACCCTCAGGGCAAGGGGTATAAGTTATGCCCTGGGAGCATGTAAGGTTTTTATAGAAAGCGATGTTGTAAAAACATCTAAAAGGGCTCATTCAACTTAAAATTGAAAGTGATAGTGCCCTATTAATAGTCGAAAGGGATTGAAGGGTAGCTAACCCCCCTATCACGCCCACTATTCTTCCAAAAACATCCAGTAACAATAGATAGATATCCATTTTGTTCAATGTAGTCGAAAGTGTTGGATATTAGGTCTTTTAGGATGATAACCCCCCTCAGAGCCCTTTGTGCAAGGGTTGAAAATTATGCCTTTGGGGCATATAAGGTTTATATTGAAAGTGGTTGAAAAATTTCAAAAAGTGCTCAGTTGTTTGGAAATTGAAATTGCCCTTTTTAATAGTCGAAAGTGAGTGAAGAGTAATTAACCCCCCTCTCACACCCACTTTTTCCCCAAACACATACAATCAAAACTTTTAGATAGCCATTTTGTTCAACGTAGTTGAAAGATTTGGAAATTTAGGTTTTTAAGGGTGACACCCCACCCACAGCCCTCAAGGCAAGGGTTGTAAGTTATGCCCTGGGGGCATATAAGGTTATTATTGAAAGTGTTGTCGTAGAAACTTCAAAAAGGCTCATTCAATTGGAAATTGAAAGGGTTAGTGCCTTTTTTAATAGTTGAAAGTGATTGGAGAGCGACTAATGCCCCTCTTATGCCCACCATTTCCCCAAATACATCCAATCAAAATTTTGAGATATCCATTTTGTTCAAGGTAGTTGAAAGTTCACTGAATTATGTCTTTTAGTATGATAACCCCCTCAGAGCCCTCAGTGCAAGGGTTGTGAGTTAAGCCCCGAGGGCATATAAAGTTTATATAGAAAGTTGTTGTAGAAATTTCAAAAAGGGCTCATTTGATTGGAAATTCAAATTGCCCGTTTTAATAGTCGAAAGTGAGTGGAGAGTAATTAACCCCTTAATTATGTATTTAAGGATGAGAACCCCCCAGAGCCCCCAGGGCAAAGGTTGTAAGTTATGCCCTGGGGGCATATAAGGTTTTTATAGACAGAGTTGTCGTAAAACTTCCAAAGGGGCTCATTCAATTGGAATTTGAGAAGGCTAGTGCCCTTTTTAATAGTCGAAAGTGATTGGAGGGTAACTAAACCTCTTCTCATGCCCACCATTCTTCCAAACATATCCAATCAAAATTTTCAGATATTCATTTTGTTCAACTTAAAATTTCTGGAAATTAGTTCATTGTGACACCCCGCAGCCCTCAGGGCAAAGGTTGTAAGTTATGGCCTGGGGGTATATAAGATATTTATTGAAAGTTTTGTCATAGAAACTTCAAAAGGGCTCATTTGATTGGAAATTGAAAAGGCTAGTGCCCATTTTAATAGTTGAAATTAATTGGAGAGCGACTATCGCCCCTCTCACGCCCACCATATCCCCAAACACATCCAATCAAAATTTCGAGATAGCCATTTTGTTTAACGCAGTTGAAAGTTCTGGAAATTAGGTCTTAGAGGATGACAACCACCCTAACAGCCCTTAAGGTAAGGGTTGTAATTTATGCCCTGGGGGCATATAAGGTGTTTTTAGAAAGCGCTGTCGTTTCAAAAAGCGCTCATTCGATTGTATATCGAAAGGCCTAGTGCCCTTTTTAATATTCGAAAGTGATTGGAAGGCTTGACATTTTATAGTAAAGATCGATGTGGGTATAATGTATTATTTGTTTGTTGTTGTTGTTGTTTAGACCAGGGCACTTCGTATCGAAGGAGTTGTCGTAGGAACTTCGAAAAGGGCTCATTCGATTGAAAATAGAAAGGGCTGATGCCCTTTTTAATAGTCGAAAGTGATTGGAGGGCAACCAATCCCCTTCCCACGCCCACCCTCCCATTTGCCCATTATGTTTCAAAACTAAATGTTGCCTTAAAATTAAATCAAAATGAACTATGTTATTGCTAATTCCCAATAAGGCATATCAGCAGTATCCCAAGAACGACTTTATTATGTTCAGACTTTCGGGGCTACTTCTGCTCTCAAAATTTAACCAAATCAAAATAGTGTAAGTGTATCCAAGTTATAAAAGAAAGCAAACAGATTTTGTTGCGAATGGTATCAAGTTTTCCATTTCAGGTCACCTAGAGGAGGTATTAAACTAAATTAAACACTACTATTTGTGTCCTGATTTTTAAAAGGGTGTAGGTTATGTTATTAAAAATTGCTGAAAGTTTTTTTCCAGCATACAAATAGCAGGCCAAACTATAAGTCTTAAAAAAAAAGATTTAAAGTATTATTTTCTATTTCCCTGAAAAGACTGTGTCAATATAAAACGAACAGAAATTAATTAAAAAAACTTTTTCCACAAAATAAGTTTTTCAAAGAAAAGTAAAGAGCTCCATTAAACCAAAAATGAGCAAAAATAAAGTCAAATAATTTTCCAAGCGTGAAATTATCACAAGTCAGTATCAATAAATAAATAAAACCCAAATTGAATAAGAATTACAAGAAATAACTAATTCAAACTCGAAACAAGCAGAATTAACATAAGTTGGGCTCAAAACCCCTATGCCTTCCCAAGGCCAGAACAATATATGCACTTTACTGAAAAAAATACAAATGAATGTGCCTTGTCAGTTTAATATACATATACTGATATTTAGTAATCTAAATGTTAATATTATTTGAATTATTAAAGTTATAAAAGTAAAAACATTTATATTTTTTTTCAGTAAAGTGCAAATTTTGTTCTGGCCTTGAGAAGGCATAGGGGTTAGCGTTTGCTAGTTTGGGCTATTTTCGGGTTAGTGATTGCGCCGGTTTGGGCAGATACCCACTCGATATATAAAGAGGGGAAAATAGTCCCCAATGATAAATTCATATCTTTTTCCCATTGTCTGGCACTCTCACTCGTTCTTCATCACTAATAGCTCGTCCAGACTATCCGTTCTCAAGAAAATTTGAAGCAGGATAATCTACTCTTTTCTGTTTCAAACTAGATTAAAAGTTTTATTTATCAATTTTTGTTTCATTTTTGGCACTTTCTCCAGAAATACTGTGTATACTGTCGTGTTTGTCCCATTTTCTACTTTTTGATTCTATGATATACCGGCCATGAAAACGAAAAATTTCGCGAGTTACGCAGTAGCCTATCCAGTCATATATCATTAGAAGTAGAAAGCAAACATTTGTCCCTTTTCCCGTACGGTTACATTACTTAGTATAAATTCAGTGGTAAAAGTCATTTCGCGGTATAAATACGCTGATCAAAGTCATTTCGTGGTATAATTGCGGTGTGCGTATAATCAGAAAAAAGTGCAGCATTTCTCTTGAAATTGCGGTATTATACCGCAAAATGCGGTATAAGTGGCAACTCAGGAGTTTTGTCTAGAGCTGCGGAAACTTACCAGTTATATGAAGATTTGATTTGAAATATAAGAGCACAGATCGCGATTTATCGTAAAACATATATTATTATTATTTAGAATACAGTTTTAAAAGTATGTTGATTTTACTAAAGGTTAAAATCATAAACTCGGCAAAAATGTAACCGAATCAGGAAACTATAGGCTGCAACAATTAATTAGTTTTAAATCCTAATAGAAATGATCGATGCTGTGTTCCAACTCAGACAATAACGCAGAAACTGAGTTTTTTTCATACACAGAGTAAGATACATTCTTTTTTAGATCAAAAAAAAAAAAAAAAAATAGAACCACTATCACCATTCACCATCACAAACTAGAAGTGATTTAATATTAACGTAGGAAATATAGGTAATCTTCAATTGGAGTCGTGCCAAAAATCTAACTAATACGTTTATTGCTCATTTGAGCAATGTTTTAATGCTCAAACGAGCAATAAATGAAAACTGGAAACCAAATATGTTCTCTGTTAAAATATAAATCTGACGGTGGAATCGTCCGAAAACTCGGAGAGATTTTCATGCTTTCCATTCAATTGTGACTATTTAAAATTTCCAGTTTCGCTGATTCACTTTTCCGACTATAGTGTTACATAAATGTTTATTCTAATTCATGGAATTTAGCAAGACTGTCAAATAGAACTAAAAATATTTCAACTTAATATAAAAGCCATAACCCCTGTTTTGAATTACAAAACTCTATTTGCGATTCATTCATTAATACACAAGGCTATCGGTAAAGCTAGGGAGGAATCAGAGGGGCGAAGTCCACCCCTTCACTTGAAACAAGAAATAATTTAGAAAAAAAAACAGTAAAAGAAGGTAATGAAAAAATCCCATTTAAAGCGATCATTTTCAAAACTCCTTCTGGTAGATGTCTCCCCCCCCTGCCGGGAAAATATCCCAGATATGCTATTGCAAAGGGAATCTGTCTTGGTCTCTCATTTGATATAAGGATTTTATTCTTGTGACATTTTATTTGAGATACTTCAGGCCTGAATAGGACAAACATGTAAAAAGACAAGTATTATGAAAAAAGTATTCGGTTTAAAGTACTAGAAACACTTGCAAAAATTATGTAGTTTTCAAGGGAGTACTTCTCCGCAATAACATGTTTCTTTCTAAAGCACTTGTTTGCACAATCTATAATAAGCTTACTGTAAACAAACTGAAAACGGACTAAAATTAAATAAAACAGAGTTTTTGATAAGAAAGTAAAACCGATATTAAAACTTAAGACAAGCAAAAATCACCCTAAACATGAGAGGGTTTGCAGCTCTCTCAACCTTCATTATGCACGCATATCGAAAACAAATTAGATTACACCAAAGATGCCTCCTTGGTAATTGCAAGAGTGTCATTTTGTGCCTTTTGAAACTTTTGAACAGCAATTCAAGCTATTTTCAATCTTAATGAAAGTCTTATATACTCAAATAGTTAAATAATTAATTAAATGATATAATTAATAATAATAAAAAATAATTAAATAATTCATTCTCGATGAATAATGGTTTAAATAGGGATAAAATCCTTTTAATAAAACAGTGATGATGATAACAGTAATAGAAATTCACAAAAATACCAGATATTTCGGTCACATACACAGTGACCGTTTACTACTGATGTAGTTTTACTACTGATGACGGTCACTGTATATGTGACCGAAATATCTGGTATTTTTTGTGAATTTCTATCATTGTTATCATCATCACTGTCTATTAAAAGGATTTTATCCCTATTTGAACTCTTATTTATCGTCATGGAAAGGCAGTGTGGTCTCCGAAATTATCTAATTCATTCTCGGAGCATTGTGAAAAATGACAGTTATGAAAATATGCATTATTCGTATTTCAGTACTTGTGGAATTTTGTCAGTTTTAGCATTAAGAAGGTTAGGCTTAAGAGAGAGGGTGGAATCCTTTTCATATTTAGATTAATTTGAATTTAAGTTTTAATGTCACTTTTTTATTCCATGGTAAACGGTATTTTCTAATTTAATATAAACAAGATATTGTCGTCAATTTAGAGGGTATTCATTAAGCTGGTTCCAACTTGTGGAAAGGAAAAAAATATACCACAATAATAAAAAAAAAATTCATTGGGCAGTTTTGAATTTGTTTTTGTCTGGGGGTGAGAATCTTTATAATTTAGCCAGACAAAGTTAACATTGAGTCCCAATAATACCTAATCCTTGCTCAGTTTATCCCAGTATTATTATAACTATCATAATAATTACTAGATTTTATCTTGAAATCCGATCCTGAACAACCAACCCTCCCCCTGGTAAAACTCTTTAGGAGTTCCAATCAAGCCAGAGAGGCCGTATCTTTGGTATATCAGTAGAAATGCCCCTATTGATCCGAACGGGGCACCAAATATGGGCATAGAGTCATTAGGGAGAACACGTGGTTAATGGGGTTATTGACCTAAATTTCCAAGGTCGATGTTGCTGTTGTTGTTGTTTTGGCCATGTGCATAGAGTCATTAGAGAGAACACGTGGTTAATTAAAGCGAATGGGAATTTGGAACACCTGTGCTGTCAGTCATTAATCAAATTGTTTCCGGGCAAAGTTTAATAATGTCTGACAGGTACTGTCAATCATTAATCAAATTGTTTCCGGGCAAAGTTTAATAATGTCTGACAGGTGATGTCAAGATTGATTGATATGTCACGAAAAGGGAATTAATTTATTGTTTCTAAGGGGAATTATTGATTCAAGAAAGGGGAATTAATTTGATGTTTCTAAGGGGAAGGTGGGGAAGAGATATATTGATTGCGTAAACGAAGGGAGGGAATTCCCGAGAAATTGATTACATAATCGGTAGAACCCTATAAGGAGATCGTGACGGGAATCCATTTATGGGCATAGAATGAAGTAATCAAATAGGACGAATGGATTTCTGTGAAATTGATTACATAATCGGTAGAACCATATCAGAAGATCCTGACGGGAATCCATTTATGGGCATAGAATGACATAATCAACTAGGACAAATTAATTTCTGAGAAATTGATTACATAATCGGTAGAACCCTATCAGAAGATCATGACGGGAATTCATTTATGGGCATAGAATGACTTAATCGACTAAGACAAGCAAGTTACTTTCTTAATGTCCATCCTAAACCCATTTTCCAACTTGAAGCACTTATCTTTTTCACCCATTACAGCTTTTTGGATACCTCAACACCAAGAAACACTTATCAAAGACCATTTCAGAGCCAGTTACTTTCTTAATGTCCCTCCTAAACCCATTTTCCAACTTGAAGTACTTATCTTTTTCACCCGCAACTATACTTTACAGATTTTTGGGTGTCCCAACACCAAGAAATACCTTTCAAAGACCATTTCAGAGCAAGTTACTTTCTTAATGTCACTCCTAAACCCATTTTTCAACTTTAAGTCCTTATCTTTTTCATCCACAACCATACTTTATAGCTTTTTGTTTACTACAAAAACAATAAATAATTTCCGTGGCCCGTGTCAGATCAAGTGCCCTTTTTACTGTCACCCCAAAGTCCATTTTCCAGCATCATGTATTTATATTTTTAACCAAAACCTTTACTTTACATCAATTTGGTTACCTCGAAACAAATAAATACTTTTCAAAAGGCAGTTCAGAGCACGTTACTTTCTTAGTGTCCCTCTTAAACCCATTTTCCAACTTGAAGTACTTATCTTTTTCATCCACAACTATACATTACAGCTTTTTGGATACCTCAACACCAAGAAACACCTTTCAAAGACCATTTCAGAGCAAGTTACTTTCTTAATGTCCCTCCTAAACCCATTTTGCAACTTGAAGTACTTATCTTTTTCACCCACAACTATACTTTACAGCTTTTTGAGTGTCGCAACACCAAGAAATACTTTTCAAAGATCATTTCAGAGCAAGTTACTTTCTTAATATTCCTCCTAAACCCATTTTCCAACTTGAAGTATTTATCTTTTTCAACCACAACTAAACTTTACAGCTTTTTGGATACCTCAACACCAAGAAATACCTTTCAAAGACCATTTCAGAGCAAGTTACTTTCTTAATGTCCCTCCTAGACCCATTTTCCAACTTGAAGTACTTATCTTTTTCACCCAAAACTATACTTTACATATCTTCTTATAACTCAAGAACAAGAAATACTTTTCAATGTCGATTCCAGAGCAAGTTCCTTTCTTAATATCCCTCCCACACATATTTTCCAACTTGAAGTACTTATTTTTTTCACCCTCAACAATACTTTACAGCTTTTCGGATACCTCAACACCAAGAAATACTATTCAAAGACGATTTCAGAATAAGTTACTTTCTTAATGTCCCTCCTAAACCCATTTTCCAACTTGAAGTACTTATCTTTTTCACCCACAACTATACTTTACAGCCTTTTGGTTACCCCAACAACAAGAAATACTTTTCAAAGACAATTTCAGAGCAAGTTACTTTCTTAATGTTCCTCCAAAACCCTTTTTCCAACTTGAAGTACTCATATTTTTCACCACAACTATACTTTAAAGCCTTTTGAATGCTCCAACACCAAGCAATACTTTTCAAAGGCATTTCAGAACAAGTTCTTTTCTTAATATGCTTCTTAAACCAATTTTACAAATTCTAAATTTTTCCATAGTAGATAGAAAAAGCTATATCATAGATGTGAATATTTTCTCGAAAGATAAGCAGTTCTATTTCAATTTGAAATTTTCTCAATGAACTGAAGAAAAGTTCAAGTTCTCTTCTGAATTTTCTCAATGAAAAAGAAATTAGTTTTTATTCAATTCTATTTCCAAATAATATAAAAATTTTCCACTTTAGTTCAGATTTTTCTCAAAGGGATGAAAAATTTAAAATACTGTTCCAAATTTTCTCAACGATGTGAAGAAAAGTTCATGTTCTCTTCTGAACTTTACCAAAGAACACACTTCAATTCTAATTTCTCCAGAGAAAACAAAAATCTTCCACTTCAGTTCTATATTTCACAAAGACATAAAGAAATTTAAAGTTCAATTCTAATTTTTCGATGGAAGATAGAAAAAGTAATCCCCAACCCGAAGGAACCCCCGGTCCCCAAAGGCCCCAGGCCCCCCGGTCCCCACAATGCCCACCAAAGGACACCGAACCCAAAGGCCCACAAAGGCCCACCGACACACCCAAAAGACCAACAAACAAAAATTTCTCTTAGAAATAATATTTTTCATCACTGATAACACTTTTCTGTTCGAACTAGCAAGTTTTCTACCAAAGATACCAAATATTTTCATAGAAGTAACATTTTTTGATTGTGATAACAACTTTCCTGTCAGAAGTAGCAAGTTTTGCTGAACACTAACAAACCCACTCATCAAAGTAATGATATTTTACTTTAATACTAACATACTTTTACTGAACACACGCAAATTTCTCTTCGAAATAATATTTTTCATCAATGATAACACTTTTTCTGTTCGAACTAGCAAGTTTTCTACCAAAGATACCAAATTTCTTCTTAGAAGTAACATTTTTGATTGTGATAACAACTTTCCTGTCAGAAGTAACAAGTTTTGCTTAACACTAACAAACCTTCTCATCAAATTAATGATATTTTACCTTAATACTAACATACTTTTACTGAACAAACAAAAATTTCTCTTAGAGATAATATTTTTCATCACTGATAACACTTTTCTGTTCGAACTAGCAAGTTTTCTACCAAAGATACCAAATATTTTCATAGAAGTAACATTTTTTGATTGTGATAACAACTTTTCTGTCAGAAGTAGCAAGTTTTGCTTAACACTAACAAACCCACTCATCAAAGTAATGATATTTTACCTTAATACTAACATACTTTTACTGAACACACAGAAATTTCTCTTAGAAATAATATTTTTCGTCAGTGATAACACTTTTTCTGTTCGAACTAACATGTTTTCTACCAAAGATACCAAATTTTTTCATAGAAGTAACATTTTTTTATTATGATAACAACTTTTCTGTCAGAAGTAGCAAGTTTTGCTTAACACTAACAAACATTCTCATCAAAGTAATGATATTTTACCCTTAATACTAACATAATTTTACTGAATAAACAAAAATTTCTCTTAGAAATAATATTTTTCGTCAGTGATAACACTTTTTCTGTTCGAACTAGCAAGTTTTCTAGCAAATATATCAAAATATTTATTAGAAGTAACATTTTTTGACTATGATAACAACTTTTCTGTCAGAAGTAGCAAGTTTTGCTTAACACTAACAAACCTTCTCATCAAAGTAATGATATTTTACCTTAATACTAACATACTTTTACTGAACAAACAAAAATTTCTCTTAGAAATAATATTTTTCATCACTGATAACCCTTTTCTGTTCGAACTAGCAAGTTTTCTAGCAAAGATACCAAATTTTTTCATAGAAGTAACATTTTTTGATTGTGATAACAGCTTTTCTGTCAGAAGTAGCAAGTTTTGCATAACACTAACAAACATTCTCATCAAAGTAACAATATTTTACTTTAATACTAACATACTTTTACTGAACACACACAAATTTTTCTCAGAAATAATATTTTTCGTCAATGAAAACACATTTTCTGTTCGAACTAGCAAGTCATCTAGCAAAGATACCAAATTTTTTCTTAGAAGTAACATTTTTTTATTGTGATAACAACTTTTCTGTCAGAAGTAGCAAGTTTTGCTTAACACTAACAAACCTTCTCATCAAAGTAACAACATTTTACCCTAATACTAACATACTTTTACTGAACAAACAAAAATTTCTCTTAGAAATAATATTTTTCATCAATGATAACACTTTTTCTGTTCGAACTAGCAAGTTTTGTAGCAAAGACACCAAATTTTTTCATAGAAGTAACATTTTTTGATTGTGATAACAACTTTTCTGTCAGAAGTAGCAAGTTTTGCTTAACACTAACAAACATTCTCATCAAAGTAACGATATTTTAATTTAATACTAACATACTTTTACTGAACACACACAAATTTTTCTTAGAGATAATATTTTTCATCAATGATAACACTTTTCTGTTCGAACTAGCAAGTATTCTACCAAAGATACCAAATATTTTGATAGACGTACCATTTTTTGATTGTGATAACAACTTTCCTGTCAGAAGTAGCAAGTTTTGCTTAACACTAACAAACCCACTCATCAAAGTAATGATAGTTTACCTTAATACTAACATACTTTTACTGAACAAACAAAAATTTCTCTTGGAAATAATATTTTTCATCAATGATAACACTTTTCTGTTCGAACTAGCAAGTTTTCTACCAAAGATACCAAATTTTTTCGTAGAAGTAAAATTTTTTGATTGTGATAACAACTTTTCTGTCAGAAGTAGCAATTTTTGCTTAACACTAACAAACATTCTCATCAAAGTAATAACATTTTACCTTAATACTAAGATACTTTTACTGAACACATACAAATTTCTCTTAGAAATAATATTTTTCGTCAGTGATAACACTTTTTCTGTTCGAACTAGCAAGTTTTCTACCAAAGATACCAAATATTTTCGTAGACGTAACATTTTTTGATTGTGATACCAACTTTTCTGTCGGAAGTAGCAAGTTTTGCTTAACACTAACAAACATTCTCATCAAAGTAATGATATTTTACCTTAATACTAACATACTTTTACTGAACACACACAAATTTCTCTTAGAAATAATATTTTTCGTCAGTGATAACACTTTTTCTGTTTCAACTAGCATGTTTTCTAGCAAAGATACCAAATTTTTTCTAGGAAGTAATATTTTTTGATTGTGATAACAACTTTTTTGTCAAAAGTAGCAGGTTTTGCTTAACACTAACAAACCTTCTCATCAAAGTAACAACATTTTACCCTAATACTAACATACTTTTACTGAACAAACAAAAATTTCTCTTAGAAATAATATTTTTTATCACTGATAACACTTTTTCTGTTCGAACTAGCAATTTTTCTAGTAAAGATACCAAATTTTTTCATAGAAGTAACATTTTTTTTATTGTGATAACAACTTTTCTGTCAGAAGTAGCAAGTTTTGCTTAACACTAACAAACATTCTCATCAAAGTAACGATATTTTACTTTAATACTAACATACTTTTACTGAACACACACAAATTTTTCTTAGAAATAATATTTTTCGTCAATGATAACACTTTTTCTGTTCGAACTAACAAGTTTTCTACCAAAGATATCAAATTTGTTCGTAGAAGTAACATTTTCTGATTGTGATAACAACTTTTCTGTTAGAAGTAGCAAGTTTTGCTTAACACTAACAAACCTTCTCATCAAAGTAATGATATTTTACCTTAATACTAAAATACTTTTACTGAACAAACAAAAATTTCTCTTAGAAATAATATTTTTCATAACTGATAACACTTTTCTGTTAGAACTAGCAAATTTTCTACCAAATATACAATAAATTTTCTTAGTAGTAACATTTTTTGATTGTTATAACAACTTTTCTGTCAGAAGTAGCAAGTTTTGCTTAACACTAACAAACATTCTCATCAAAGTAATGATATTTTACCTTAATTCTAACATACTTTTACTGAACACACACAAATTTCTCTTACAAATAATATTTTTCGTCAGTGATAACACTTTTTCTGTTCGAACTAGCAAGTTTTCTACCAAAGATACAAAATTTTTTCGTAGACATACCATTTTTTTATTGTGATAACAACTTTTCTGTCAGAAATAGCAAGTTTTGCTTAACACTAACAAACATTCTCATCAAAGTAATGATATTTTACCTAAATACTAACATACTTTTACTGAACACACACAAATTTCTCTTAGAAATAATATTTGTCGTCTGTGATAACACTTTTTCTGTTCGAACGATCAAGTTTTCTACCAATGATACAAAATTTTTTCTTTGAGGTAACATTTTTTTGATTGTGATAACAACTGTTCTGTCAGAAATAGCAAGTTCTGCTTAACACTAACAAACCTTCACATCAAAGTAACGACATTTTACCTTAATACTAACATACTTTTACTGAACAAACAAAAATTTCTCTTAGAAATAATATTTTTCATCACTGATAACACTTTTTCAGTTCGAACTAGCAAGTTTTCTAGTAAAGATACCAAATTTTTTCATAGAAGTAACATTTTTTGATTGTGATAACAAGTTTTCTGTCAGAAGTAGCAAGTTTTGCTTAACACTAACAAACATTTTCATCAAAGTAACGATATTTTACTTTAATACTAACATACTTTTACTGAACACACACAAATTTTTCTTAGAAATAATATTTTTTGTCATTGATAACACTTTTTCTGTTCGAACTAGCAAGTTTTCTACCAAAGATACCAAATATTTTCGTAGAAGTAACATTTGTTGATTGTGATAACAACTTTTCTGTCAGAATTAGCAAGTTTTGCTTAGCACTAACAATCCTTCTCATCAAAGTAATGATATTTTACCCTAATACTAACATACTTTTACTGAAGAAACGAAAATTTCTCTTAGAAATAATATTTTTCGTCAGTGATAACACTTTTTCTATTCGAACTAGCAAGTTTTTTACCAAAGATACCAAATTTGTTCTTAGAAGTAAAATTTTTGATTGTAATAGCAACTTTTCTGTCAGACGTAGCAAGTTTTTCTTAACACTAACAAACATTCACATCAAAGTAAGGATATTTTACCTTAATACTAACATACTTTTAATGAAAACACACAAATTTCGCTTAGAAATAATATTTTTCGTCAGTGATAACACTTTTTCTGTTCGAACTAGCAGATTCTCTACCAAAGATACCAAATTGTTTCGTAGAAGTAACATTTTTTATTGTGATAACAACTTTTCTGTCAGAAGTAGCAAGTTTTGCTTAACACTAACAAACCTTCTCATCAAAGTAACGACATTTTACCTTAATACTAACATACTTTTACTGAACACGCAAACAAAGTTCTCTTAGAAATAATATTTTTCACTTCTATGTCTGAATCTATTCGCTTAAATGTCCGGGTTGGTGTTTGGTTAGGTTAGGTTAGCTAAGTTAGGTTAGGTTAGCTAAGTTTTGTTAGGTTAGCTAGTAAACATTTCTCCATGTTTAAGTTAGGTTAGGTTAGGTTAACTTATCATGAGCGCTCATGATAAGCTAACCTAGCCTAACTAAAGCATGGTACAAAGTCGACATGGGTGGATTTTCCGGCGAGTATGGTTAGGTTAGGTTAGATCAAGTTAGGTTAGGTTAAGTTAGGTTAGCCTACTTACGCGCGCATACGTAGGCTAACCTAACCTAACCTAACTTAACCTAACCTAACTTGATCTAACCTAACCTAACCTAACCTAACCACACTCGCCGGAAAATCCACCCATGTCGACTTTGTACCATGCTTTAGTTAGGCTAGGTTAGCTTATCATGAGCGCTCATGATAAGTTAACCTAACCTAACTTAAACATGGAGAAATGTTTACTAGCTAACCTAACCTAACTTAGCTAACCCAACATAACTTAGCTAACCTAACCTAACCTAACCAAACACCAACCCGGACATTTAAGCGAATAGAGTCAGACATAGAAGTGAAAAATATTATTTCTAAGAGAACTTTGTTTGCTTGTTCAGTAAAAGTAGGTTAGTATTAAGGTAAAATGTCTTTACTTTGATGAGAAGGTTTTTTAGTGTTAAGCAAAACTTGCTACTTCTGACAGAAAAGTTGTTATCACAATCAAAAATGTTACTTCTACGAACAAATTTGGTATATTTGGTGGAAAATTTGCTAGTTCAAATAGAAAAATTGTTTTTACTTTTGAAAAATATTATTTCTAAGCGAAATTTGTGTGTTTTCATTAAGAGTATGTTAGTATTAAGGTAAAATATCCTTACTTTGATGTGAATGTTTGTTAGTGTTAAGAAAAACTTGCTATGTCTGACAGAAAAGTTGCTACTACAATCAAAAATTTTACTTCTAAGAACAAATTTGGTATCTTTGGTAAAAAACTTGCTATTTCGAATAGAAAAAGTGTTATCACTGACGAAAAATATTATTTCTAAGAGAAATTGTTGTTTGTTCAGTAAAAGTAAGTTAGTATTAGGGTAAAATATCATTACTTTGATGAGAAGGATTGTAAGTGTTAAGCAAAACTTCCTACTTCTGACAGAAAAGTTGTTATCACAATAAAAAAATGTTACTTCTATAAAAAAATTTGATATCATTGGTAGAAAACTTGATAGTTCGAACAGAAAAAGTGTTATCATTGACGAAAAATATTATTTCTAAGAACAATTTGTGTGTGTTCTGTAAAAGTATGTTAGTATTAAATTAAAATATCGTTACTTTGATGAGAATGTTTGTTAGTGTTAAGCAAAACTTGCTACTTCTGACAGAAAAGTTGTTATCACAATCAAAAAAATGTTACTTCTATGAAAAAATTTGGTATCTTTGCTAGAAAACTTGCTAGTTCAAACAGAAAAATTGTTATCAGTGATGAAAAATATTATTTCTAAGAGAAATTTTTGTTTGTTCAGTAAAAGTATGTTAGTATTAGGGTAAAATGTTGTTACTTTGATGAGAAGGTTTGTTTGTGTTAAGCAAAACTTGCTACTTCTGACAAAAAAGTTGTTATCACAATCAAAAAATATTACTTCTAAGAACAAACTTGGTATCTTTGGTAGAAAACTTGCTAGTTCGAACAGAAAAAGTGTTATCACTGACGAAAAATATTATTTCTAAGAGAAATTTGTGTGTGTTCAGTAAAAGTATGCTAGTATTAAGGTAAAATATCATTACTTTGATGAGAATGTATGTTAGTGTTAAGCAAAACTTGCTACTTCTGACAGAAAAGTTGTTATCAAAATCAAAAAATGTTACTTCTATGAAAATATTTGGTATCTTTGGTAGAAAACTTGCTAGTTCGAACAGAAAAGTGTTATCAGTGATGAAAAATATTATTTCTAAGAGAAATTTTTGTTTGTTCAGTAAAAGTAAATAAAAGTTCAAATAGGGATAAAATCCTTTTAATAGACAGTGATGATAGTGTGGATAATTTCGGAGTGTGGTCTCCGAAATTATTTCAGTAAAAGTATGTTAGTATTAAGGTAAAATATCATTACTTTGATGAGAAGGTTTGTTTGTGTTAAGCAAAACTTGCTACTTCTGACAGAAAAGTTGTTATCACAATCAAAAAATGTTACTTCTACGAAAAAATTTGGTATCTTTGGTAGAAAACTTGCTAGTTCGAACAGAAAAAGTGTTATCACTGATGAAAAATATTATTTACAAGAGAAATTTTTGTGTGTTCAGTAAAAGTATGTTAGTATTAAAGTAAAATGTCGTTACTTTTATGATAATGTTTGTTTGTGTTATGTAAAACTTGATACTTCTGACAGAAAAGTCGTTACCGCAATCAAAAAATGTTACTTCTATGAAAAAATTTGATATTTTTGCTAGAAAACTTGCTAGTTCGAACAGAAACAGTGTTATCAGTGATGAAAAATATTATTTCTAAGAGAAATTTTTGTTTGTTCAGTAAAAGTATGTTAGTATTAGGGTAAAATGTTGTTACTTTGATGAGAAGGTTTGTTTGTGTTAAGCAAAACTTGCTACTTCTGACAAAAAAGTTGTTATCACAATCAAAAAATATTACTTCTAAGAACAAATTTGGTATCTTTGCTAGAAAACTTGCTAGTTCGAACAGAAAAAGTGTTATCACTGACGAAAAATATTAATTCTAAGAGAAATTTGTGTGTGTTCAGTAAAAGTATGTTAGTATTCAGGTAAAATATCATTACTTTGATGAGAATGTTTTTTAGTGTTAAGCAAAACTTGCTACTTCTGACAGAAAAGTTGTTATCACAATCAAAAAATGGTACGTCTACGAAAAAATTTGGTATATTTGGTAGAAAACTTGCTAGTTCGAACAGAAAAAGTGTTATCACTGACGAAAAATATTATTTCTAAGAGAAATTTCTTTGTGTTCAGTAAAAGTATGTTAGTATTAAAGTAAAATATAGTTACTTTGATGAGAATGTTTGTTAGTGTTATGCAAAACTTGCTACTTCTGACAGAAAAGTTGTTATCACAATCAAAAAATGTTACTTCAATGAAAATATTTGGTATCTTTGGTAGAAAACCTGCTAGTTTGAACAGAAAAGTGTTATCAGTGATGAAAAATATTATTTCTAAGAGAAATTTTTGTTTGTTCAGTAAAAGTATGTTATTATTAAGGTAAAATTTCATTAGTTTGATGAGAGGGTTTGTTAGTGTTAAGCAAAACTTGCTACTTCTGACAGGAAAGTTGTTATCACAATAAAAAAATGTTACTTCTATGAAAATATTTGGTATCTTTGGTAGAAAACTTGCTAGTTCGAACAGAAAAGTGTTATTAGTGATGAAAAATATTATTTCTAAGAAAAATTTGTGTGTGTTCAGTAAAAGTATGTTAGTATTAAGGTAAAATATCGTTACTTTGATGAGAATGTTTGTTAGTGTTAGGCAAAACTTGGTACATCTGACATAAAAGTTGTTATCACAATCAAAAATGTTACGTCTATGAAAAAATTTGGTATCTTTGCTAGAAAACTTGCTAGTTCGAACAGAAAAAGTGTTATCATTGATGAAAAATATTATTTCTAAGAGAAATTTTTGTTTGTTCAGTAAAAGTATGTTAGTATTAGGGTAAAATGTTATTACTTTGATGAGAAGGTTTGTTAGTGTTAAGCAAAACTTGCTACTTCTGACAGAAAAGCTGTTATCACAATCAAAAAATGTTACTTCTAAGAAAAAATTTGGTATCTTTGCTAGAAAACTTGCTAGTTCGAACAGAAAAAGTGTTATCATTGACGAAAAATATTATTTCTGAGAAAAATTTGTGTGTGTTCAGTAAAAGTATGTTAGTATTAAAGTAAAATATTGTTACTTTGATGAGAATGTTTGTTAGTGTTATGCAAAACTTGCTACTTCTGACAGAAAAGTTGTTATCACAATCAAAAAATGTTACTTCTATGAAACAATTTGGTATCTTTGCTAGAAAACTTGCTAGTTCGAACAGAAAAAGTGTTATCATTGATGAAAAATATTATTTCTAAGAGAAATTTTTTTTTGTTCAGTAAAAGTATGTTAGTATTAGGGTAAAATGTTGTTACTTTGATGAGAAGGTTTGTTAGTATTAAGCAAAACTTGCTACTTCCGACAGAAAAGTTGTTATCACAATCGAAAAATGTTACTTCTAAGAAAATATTTGGTATCTTTGGTAGAAAACTTGCTAGTTCGAACAGAAAAAGTGTTATCACTGACGAAAAATATTATTTCTAAGAGAAATTTGTGTGTGTTCAGTAAAAGTATGCTAGTATTAAGGGTAAAATATCATTACTTTGATGAGAATGTTTGTTAGTGTTAAGCAAAACTTGCTACTTCTGACAGAAAAGTTGTTATCATAATAAAAAAATGGTACGTCTACGAAAAAATTTGGTATCTTTGGTAGAAAACATGTTAGTTCGAACAGAAAAAGTGTTATCACTGACAAAAAATATTATTTCTAAGAGAAATTTCTGTGTGTTCAGTAAAAGTATGTTAGTATTAAGGTAAAATATCATTACTTTGATGAGTGGGTTTGTTAGTGTTAAGCAAAACTTGCTACTTCTGTCAGAAAAGTTGTTATCACAATCAAAAATGTTACTTCTAAGAAAAAATTTGGCATCTTTGGTAGAAAACTTGCTAGTTCGAACAGAAAAAGTGTTATCACTGATGAAAAATATTATTTCTAAGAGAAAATTGTGTGTGTTCAGTAAAAGTATGTTAGTATTAAAGTAAAATATCATTACTTTGATGAGTGGGTTTGTTAGTGTTCAGCAAAACTTGCTACTTCTGACTGGATAGTTGTTATCACAATCAAAAAATGTTACTTCTATCAAAGTATTTGGTATCTTTGGTAGAAAACTTGCTAGTTCGAACAGAAAAGTGTTATCAGTGATGAAAAATATTATTTCTAAGAGAAATTTTTGTTTGTTGGTTTTTGGGGTGTGTCGGGGGGCCTTGGGGGGCCTTGGGGTTGGGTGTCCTTGGGTGGGCTTTGTGGGGACGGGGGGGCCTGGGGCCTTTGGGGATCGGGGGGTTCCTTCGGGTTGGGGATTACTTTTTCTATCATCCATCGAAAAATTAGAATTGAACTTTAAATTTCTTTAAGTCTTTGTGAAATATAGAACTGAAGTGGAAGATTTTTGTTTTCTCTGGAGAAATTAGAATTGAAGTGTGTTCTTTGTTAAAGTTCAGAAGAGAACTTGAACTTTTCTTCACATCGTTGAGAAAATTTGGAACAGTATTTTAAATTTTTCATCCCTTTGAGAAAAATCTGAACTAAAGTGGAAAATTTTTATATTATTTGAAAAAATAGAATTGAATAAAAACTATTTTCTTTTTCATTGAGAAAATTCAGAAGAGAACTTGAACTTTTCTTCACTTCATAGAGAAAATTTAAAATTGAAATAGAACTGCTTATCCTTCGAGAAAATATTCACAGCTATGATATAGCTTTTTCTATCTACTATGGAAAAATTTAGAATTTGTAAAATTGGTTTAAGAAGTATATTAAGAAAAGAACTTGTTCTGAAATGCCTTTGAAAAGTATTGCTTGGTGTTGGAGCATTCAAAAAGCTGTAAAGTATAGTTGTGGGTGAAAAAGATAAGTACTTCAAGTTGGAAAATAGGTTTAGGAGGGACATTAATACAGTAACGGGCACTTTAATTTTCTTAGCAATATATGTGTGTTTGTCGAGGTATCCAAATAGAGGTTAAGTATGGTTTTGTGTGTATATTATAATTACTCAATGTTGGAAAATGAGTTGAGGTGGGTCAATGGGAATGTTACTTACCCTAAAATGATAAATGTCTAGTGTTTCTAATTTTATTAGTAAACACAATTCTGTCATGTGTGTATGAGGCTGAAAAAGATAAGTACTTCAAGTTGAAAAATGGATTTAGGAGGGACATTAAGAAACTAACTTGCTCTGAAATGGTCTATGAAAAGTATTTCTTGGTGTTGAGGTATACAAAAAGCTGTAAAGTATAGTAGAGTGTGAAAAAGATAATTACTTAAAGTTGGAAAATGGGTTTAGGAGGGACATTAAGAAAATAACTTGCTCTGAAATGGTCTTTGAAAAGTATTTCTTGGTGTTGAGGTATCCAAAAAGCTGTAAAGTATGGTTGTGAGTGAAAAAGATAAGTACTTCAAGTTACAAAATGGGTTTAGGAGGAAATTAAGAAATTAACTTGCTCTGAAATGATCTTTGAAAAGTATTTCTTGGTATTGGGACATTCAAAAAGCTGTAAAGTATAGTTGTGGGTGAAAAAGATAAGTACTTCAAGTTGCAAAATGGGTTTAGGAGGGACATTAAGAAAGTAACTTGCTCTGAAATGGTCTTTGAAAAGTATTTCTTGGTGTTGAGGTATCCAAAAAGCTGTAAAGTATAGTTGTGGATGAAAAAGATAAGTACTTCAAGTTGGAAAATGGGTTTAAGAGGGACATTCAGAAAGTAACTTGCTCCAAAATGCCTTTTGAAAGGTATTTCTTGGTGTTGAGGTAAACAAAATGCTGTAAAGTATAGTTGTGGGTGAAAAAGATAAGTACTTCAAGTTGGAAAATGGGTTTAGGAGGGACATTAAGAAAGGAATTTATTCCGAAATAGTTTTTGAAAAGTATTTCTTGATGTTGAGGTATCCAAAAAGCTGTAAAGTATAGTTGTGAGTGAAAAAGATAAGTACTTCAAGTTGTAAAATGGGTTTAGGAGGGACAATAAGAGAGTAACTTGCTCTGAAATGGTCTTTAAAAAGTATTTCTTGATGTTGGGACACTCAAAAAGCTGTAAATTATAGTTGTGGGTGAAAAAGATAAGTACTTCAAGTTGGAAAATGGGTTTAGGAGGGACATTAAGAAAGTAACTTGCTCTGAAATGGTCTTTGAAAAGTGTTTCTTGGTGTTGAGGTATCCAAAAAGCAGTAAAGTATAGTTGTGGGTAAAAAAGATAAGTACTTCAAGTTGCAAAATGGGTTTAGGATGGACATTAAGAAAGTAACTTGCTTGTCTTAGTCGATTAAGTCATTCTATGCCCATAAATGAATTCCCGTCATGACCTTCTGATAGGGTTCTACCGATTATGTAATCAATTTCTCAGAAATCCATTTGTCCTAGTTGATTACGTCATTCTATGCCCATAAATGTATTCCCGTCATGACCTTCTGATAGGGTTCTACCGATTATGTAATCAATTTCTCAGAAATCCATTTGTCCTAGTTGATTACGTCATTCTATGCCCATAAATGGATTCCCGTCACGATCGCCTTATAGGGTTCTACCGATTATGTAATCAATTTCACGGGAATTCTCTCCTTTCGATTACGCAATCAATATATCTCTTCCCCACCTTCCCCTTAGAAACATCAAATTAATTCCCCTTTCTTGAATCAATAATTCCCCTTAGAAACAACAAATTAATTCCCATTTCGTGACATATCAATCAATCTTGACATCACCTGTCAGACATTATTAAACTTCACCTGAAAACAATTTGATTAATGACTGACAGCACAGGTGTTCCAAATTCCCAATCGCTTTAATTAACCACGTGTTCTCCCTAATGACTCTATGCACATGGCCAAAACAACAACAACAACATCGACCTTGGAAATTTAGGTCAATGACCCCATTAACCACGTGTTCTCCCTAATGACTCTATGCCCAAATTTGGTGCCCCGTTCGGATCAATAGGGGCATTTCTACTTATATCAGACGAGCAGCAAAATGTGCAAAATAAGTCAATTTCCTTGTCAATTTAAAACAGGAATACATAATGAAACGTATTAGAATATACTCTGTGAGAAAAAGAAATTCTATTTTTCAGTATAAATTGTAGAGCTAACCAATTCCGCCCACCGTAAAAATTAAGAGGGTTGAAAGAAGTTCAGAATTTTCGTATGGGGGATATGACATGCTACCGAAAAGTGTCTAGTCTTTCCAAGTAGAATTATCAGCTTCTAACCATTGAAACGTGATGTATTCTTTTGACAGAATGAAATGCTACTCACCTCTCATCAAGATCAAATTGTCTTTGTTTTGCTTTTCCTATCGTGGCCGAACTTAGACGCCACATTAATTGTTGTTCATCACAATAATGATCGTAATTATCTTGCTCAGCAGAAGAAGAACAGTAATCTTCTACAACACCAGCGTCACAAGACGACCATGATCTCTGAAAATAATAACAAATGACCAGTGTTTTACTCTTTGGGTAAATGTCCCCTCCCATCTAAATCCAGTGAATCCAACTAAATTCCCACGCATTAAGCACTCCCCGAAGTGCTGAGCAGTAGCGTTTTTCAATTTTTTATTAATAAAATATGTTCACTAGGCACAAGTTATCAGAAAAAGAAGTCTCACTAAAGGGCTGGGCACACGTAGCTGATTTCGGGAACTGATATCCAAATCAGCGCCGATTTTAAAAAGAAATCGGCGTCAATTTGAGCTTGAAAAGTTTTCTAGTTTTCAGCGCTGATTTACAAAATCAGCGCCGTTTCTCATCATGATTATCACAAAAAAATAGGGATAGAAATAGTCAGCCAGAGATGTCTGTGGTGAAAGACCCCGCTACTGAGCTGAGAACTAAACTGAGAATTAAGCTGAGATCAATCATGCAACTACTAATAAACCCCAGTTGACTATTTGTGTCCATGATTTTTGTTTTGAAAATCTCGCGCAATAAATTTTCTTTCAACAAATTTTTCTTACCGCTATCGTTTGTCCACTGAGCAGCTGAAATCGGTTCCCGAAGTCAGCTACGTGTGCCCAGCCCTTAAGGCACTAACTCAAAGCGGGCTTTTGGAACACCTACTCGCCATTTCGAAGTCTCATAGGATCATTACTGTAATTTACAATATTTTTAAGGTAGCTAACTTATTTTTACATTTTGTCTAATTATTCCCCCCCCCTTTCCTAAAAAAAATGGCCTGGTCTCACTTATTCCACCAGCGTTCCAAGACACTGAATTAATTAAGTGTTTCTTATTCAAGTCCTTAATTCAATAATTAACTAAAAAACTGTTTTTTCATATGAAAGTAAATAGCGATATTATAGCTTTAAACGAACAGAAATTATTAGGTATACGAGGTGAGCTGCCCACTCTTTACGCTAATGTTTTATAATGCTTTAAAAATACTTTTTATTCCGATTGGATGTTCCTCTTGTTTGACCAAAGAATTAGGCTAAAAAGTCGAGCTTTTGCATACAGATTGGAGGTCGAGGAGGCGAGAGCCACTACCATAAGCCAAATAATTTCTGTTAGTTTTGAAATTTAATGTTTTTCTTTATTTTCATATTGAAAAACTTGTTTATATTTAGTTTCTGTTTGTTTTTAATACAATAGGCATTCCGATTTCCGAGGAGGAGACCTCTCCCTCAAATCTGACTCTTTAAATAAAAAATAAATTTTTGCGAAGGAAAGGGCTTATTCGGCGTACTTGCCTTTCAAAGTAAAGTATAATTACCCAAAATAAACTATTATCTCCGCAATTTGAAGCGACCTTTTGCGCCTTCAGGCCTCGTACTTCCTATATACAGCTGCATATTATATTTTCAGATTATATATATTGTTATTATTTGTACATTATATCATGTATCTGTTCGAAGAATACATATGTTACTTTTAATGAAGAGAGACCAGAAGTTAAATCCGTAATCATTTAAATATTCATTCACTTCGTAAGAAAACCAGAAATTTTATATTTTTTAGATATTTTCGTAGAGTGCTTTTAGAACTCTCAGACTTGTTGAATTTCGCTAAATAATTTCCATCAAGATCATACATTATCTTTGGGTGCCTTAATTCATAGTTCTAAAATTATGCATATTTTTTTGTGCTAATAGCTTTTAATGATCAAGTTTAAAATTGATACATTCTGCATATTCAGAATCAGCCAAAACTTGTTTTTTTAGAGTTTCGGTTTAAATTGAAAAGGGTTGCTCTTTACTTGAAGTGTGTTACTACGAACTATTTGATCCAATGCTCTCTTAAATGTGAAAGAGGGACGATACTTCCTCCTTAAATCTCATTCTAAATTAAAGTTTAATATTTGTAAGAAGACTCTTCCAGAATATCAACTATTCTTTAAAAAAAAACCTTTTTAATAAGGGGTATAGAAATAGGGCCATCATTTCCACAGTTATTAGGGTGAATTCTTAGAAACAATTTTTTTTTATATTGATATTTCCTATGGACGTCAGTAAGAGGGCAATGTCCCTCGGGAAACAATAAGACATTAAGCAATGTATATATATAGAAAATGAGAGAGATTCCCATTGTTACGCGTGTAATTGAACCCTCGTGTAACTAAATCCTAAGCAACTAAACCCATGCAAACCAACCCCAGTACAACTGAACCACAGTGCAACTGAACCCTCGTGCAACTGAGAACCCTTGCAACTGAACCCTCGTGGAACTGAACCCCATTTAACTGAATCCCCGTGCAACTGAATTTCCGTGTAACTCAGCCCCATTTAACTGAACACCATGTAACTGAACCTCCGTACAACCGTACCCTCGTTTAACTAAACCGTCGTGCAACGGAATCCCATTTAACTGAACCCACGTGACGCTGAATCCCCGTGCAACTCAAACCCATTTCACTGAATCTTCGTGCAACTCATCCCCCGTACTCACTTTTTCAGTTTTCTACAAATATGAGGCAATATCCAGGGGCAAAACACAAATTGGAATCTTTACTTGTTCTATCTTGTTGTAATTGTTTGTTTTTTAAAGTCATGAAACAAATGCCTTTCAAGATCATCCATAAAAATTGTTTTATTTTCACAAAAAAAAACAACTAAAATTGGACGTCACAAACCATTAAAGCCATATTTATATATTCGTTTTTATGTCTGTTAATGGAGGTTCCCTCGGCCCTGTCAACATACTGTGATGGTTTTTTATAACTTTTCTTTTTTGTTATTCTCACTTTGTGATATTTTCTCTGCTCATAGTTGTTAGCGTTTGGTTTGGAAAAGGCTAATTACCTGTTTTGGCGGAGGGGCGAAACACGAGCTATTTCCGTTTTGTAGGAATCTTTTGGTATGAATTTTTCCAGATGAATCAGACCTTTCCTGAATGTTAAGTAATAAACATCAGTGTTGAAAATTTTTGAACTTTGTAAATTTAGATTACAAAAAGGGCTAATAGATAATAGATTCGCCATGGCATTCAATAAGATCCATGAAATCTAATTAAAAGGGAGCAAACACAGATCGGATCGGGTTTTTATGCCGATTTCAAATATACAAATTTCATCAAGTTTAGTGTCACCCATAAAAAGTTACGAGCCTGAAAATATTTGCCTTATTTTTGAAAAGGGGGGAAAACACCCCCTAAAGTCATAGAATCTTAATGAAATTCGCACTTTCAGATTCAGCGTATCAGATGACCCTGTTGTAGAGATTTAAAGTTCCTATATGGAAAGATGTGGAATTTTGTATTTTTGTTCTGCCAGAAGAAAGATCACGGATGTTTTTTTATTTGTTTTTTTTTTTTTTCTTCCCAGGGGTGATCATATCGACCCATGGGTTCTAAAATATTGCGAGAGAGCTCCTTCAAACGGAAATCTAAAGTTCTAGTGCCCTTTTTAAGTTACCAAAGACTTCGGAGGGCAACTAGGGTCCCTCCCAAGCTCACCTTTTTCCCAAAGTCACAAGATCGAAATTTTGAGATAGCCATTTTGTTCAGCATAGTCGAAAAATCTAATAACTATGTCTTTAGGTGAAAAAATGACCCGCCACAGTCCCCTGGGTGAAAGGCTGCAAGTTATGAACTATGCCCATTGTTTACATGTATAGTATTTGTTATTGGGAAGTATACAGCTATTTTGGAGGGAGGGAGATGTCTGTGCTTCGGGTAGATTCCTAAGGGGAGAATCTGCCTTTGCGAGGGAAATTTCTGATGAGTGAATATTCTAGGGGAAATGTTACACTGGGAAGTCTTGACAGAATTACTATACGACATTCTTTTTAGTTGTCTTACATTCTCTTTGCCATATTTTTATATGGAGATATTCGGGGGGATTATCCGGGGGTTTTTTCCGCACATTTTGATTTCTGGGAAATAATTTCCGCGGAAGGGGGTATTTCTTGAGTTATCAAGAAACCGATTATAGATTAAAGTCTTAATCCAATAAAAAATGTTAAGGAGAATTTTTCAGGGTGAATCGTCCACAAGCAATTTTACAGAGACGGGGGGGGGGTATTTTCAGCGAGGAAGAAACTGTCTGGAGGGAATTTGACAGGGGGGATGCACTTTACGTTGGATTAGATTTAAACGCAGGAGTTCCGTGAGGGGGAGGGATATATTACATAATAGGGTGAGCCAGATTTACGGGCATTATTTGAAAAACGAATAAAAATTATGCCATATGTGAAGGGTCGTCCCCTCCTCAATACCTTATTCTTTACGCTAAAGTTTGACTGTTTACCAAAATTGAAACACAGGGGTTGTTTAATTAGAATAGGAAGCTTTTTTAAAAGCGCTAATAGCTTTCGCGCAAACAGCAAGGTATTGAGGAGGGGCGACCCTTCATATCCGGAATAAATCTGCCAAAACTAATATGCAAATCGTGTTTTGATTTTTCATGCACGGTTAGCCAAAATCGAACCTGCATTAGTTGAAAAACGTTCAGAAATTAAATAAAAAACAAGTTTTTTTTTACTGAAAGTAAGGAGCAACATTAAAACTTAAAACTAACAGCAATTATTCCGTATATGAAGAAGGCTATTCCCTCCTCAACGCCTCACTCTTTACACTAAAGTTTGACTTTTTTTTTACCACTCTACTTTTAAAAAAACAAAAAACTTTAGCGTAAAGAGCAAGGCGTTGAGGAGGGGACAGCCCCTTTCATATACGGAATAATTGCTGTTTGTTTTAAATTTTAATGTCGCTCCTTACTTTCAGTTACAAAACTTGCTTTTTAAAAATTCAATTTCATAAAGACGATACTTTTGTCAACATATGAAGAACCGTGTATATTGCAATTGTATATGTCTGGTTTATATACAAAGTAAGACAGGAGACAAAAATTAACGAACAAGAGAGAAGTGAAAAATTATGGTATACAAAGTAATATTTGGCAAAGATAGTCACTAGTGATAAATCACTAGGGGTGACACCATGATTGGGTGATTTTCGGGAATTCGGGGATGCAA
The DNA here is from genome assembly GCF_049724085.1 of Artemia sp. Qi Xiang Cuo. NCBI lineage: Eukaryota > Metazoa > Arthropoda > Branchiopoda > Anostraca > Artemiidae > Artemia > Artemia sp. Qi Xiang Cuo. The sequence continues at coordinate 33,828,020 of NC_142814.1, read as the reverse complement.
ATTTTTTTTGGGGTGACACATAGATTTTCGGGGAAAGTGCAAGCCCTGCTTGAGTTCTAATCAGGAAAATCGAAATACATAACCACACGAGAAAAGAAAAGCTCCGACTTTGTGGTTGACGCAATAAAGAATTGCCGCAAAATTAATTCAAAGTCAACTAAACGCCGAAGCCTCTGCTGGCGGTGGTGCGCGTTCGGCGCACCAGTGGCGTTGCGACTCTTCGGTAGCAGTCACCCGGGCCTCTCGTCGGTGGCGTTCGGTCGATGCACCGGCGTGGCGCCGGGGTCTAGACATAACATGCACACTCTGAGTCTTTCTGAATCTGATGTTGTGATTTTTATTATAATTGCTTTACTTTTTGGGGGTATTTTGGTGCATCCCCTTTTTCAAAAAACAGGCTTACTTACTCAGGCTCTTAACTTTTGATGGGTAACATTAAACTAAATGAATTATATTTATTTGGGATTAGCATAAAACATTTTTTTTGTATTAATTGTTTTGAAAACTTTTTTTAGAGTTTCGGTTTTTACTGGGCCGAGTTCCGCCTTAAAAACAGTTCGTTACCACAAAATGTTTGACCTACTAAAAAAGGACTTTTGAAACGTGAACAATTATAAATAGAGAAGGAATTGGGCGGCATATGCGCCTGATTCTATGTTGGGGTGGTTGAGTTAGGAGGAGATAAAGAACTAAAAGACAGAAAAATACTGGTTAATAAAATGAGAAATATAAAAACTTGTTGGATTTTTTTTTAATCTTGCGGTTTTGAGAGGGGAAGCTAGAGTCCTAAATATTTCCGGATATGTGTTTACAGTACACTTACTTTTTTTGGATCCTTGTCATACATTTCTGCACGTGTGTTCACCTTTAAATACCAATTCTAAGCATAGAAAACTTGGAAGAGTTGTATATTAGACCCTGAGGAAATATGACCTAAGCTTAAAATGTGATCTTTAGGGGTTCATAACAAATTCTACTAAAACTGAAAAGATTCTTAGATAAATGTTTTGTGCTTAGACAAGTTTCCCTTTAAATAAGCAAAACTGAACTAACTTACATTCTTATCAAAACTCCGTGTCTGTACTCTGTCGAAGCTCCCATCTTCATAACTATTGCAACTTCGAGATTCAAGACTTAGCTGATGATTTGGAGACTAAAACAATAAAGAAAATATTAAAATCTATGGAAAGGGGTATTATTTAATGCTTATATTTCAAAGGCTGTTCATTTACAAGTATGGACTATATTGAGAAGCATAAACACTGAATACGTTTTCTGGGTTTATTTTGTGATTTAAACCTCGTTTTAGGCAGGGCATATTTTTCTTACTGCAATAAAAATGGCAAGAAAATATCTCCACCAAACTCTCTATTACCCAAGTCTTTATGAGAGCAAAATATGGAGATATAAATATGCATGACCCAATTTTTTCAATTTTGAAGCTGTCAGGAAGAAACCACTTGCTACATATATTTTATTATTTTGAAACCTGTTATAAGTAGGGAGGCCTTATTGACTCGTGACGGGGCACCATACATGGGCATAGAATCCATGTTTTTATGGTTTTTCTCACTGAGGATGTTTTTTCATGGTTTTTCTCACTCTTGATGGATGTTTCTTGGATGTCAAGACAATTGCTGGATGTTCCTTGGATGTCAAAAACAATTGCTGGATGTTTCTTGGATGTCAACAACAATTGCTGGATGTTTCTTGGATGTCAACATAAGTTCACATCAACAATTGCTGGATTATTGATCGAGTCTATCGGGAGAGGATCAATGACACCTCTTTCAAGGTCAATTTGTTTGTTGTTTCTAAGCGTATTGATCGACTCTAATGGGACAGGATAATAACAAGGTGACATCATCAAATAAGGAAATTTCAATATTGTAATATTCTTATCCGAGAGTTGAAAATACAGACAGGAAAAGATAACTGATTGACACAATCTCTCCATGAGACAAGATAAATTTGAAAGTAGAAACGAAAATGGTAAACCATATGAGGGAATGCTAACTCCTATTAAGAGATACATACTATTTTTTTTATTAGGGTGGTTCTCAACTGTGTTCGGTATAATATACAACTACCATTTGAACAGTGTTATAAGGTCCCCTACCCGAACCCCAAAGGCCCCACGGGCCCCCAAAGGCCCCCACAGGCCCCCAAAAGGGCCCCCCAGGCCTCAAAGAGCAACCTCTCCCTCCCTTCCCCATCCCCTCCCAACCTATCACCTCTTCCCTCCTCCCCCTCCCCTTCCCTCCCCCCGTTTTTTAATACATTTTGTGCGCGCAAGTGTTTTGATGTTTCAAAGTTCATTTTGGGTCTTTTTCGTTGAAATTCAAGAGTTGGATTATTTCAGTAGTGTTTTCTCGCAGTTTACCATGTAGCTGTTACATTCTCTTGATGTTTCAAAGTTCATTTTGGATCTTTTTCGTTGAAATGCAAGAGATGGAATATTTCAGTAGTGTTTTGTCATGGTTTACCTTGTCACTGTTACATTCTCTTGATGTTTCAAAGTTCATTTTGGATCTTTTTCGTTGAAATGCAAGAGTTGGATTATTTTAGTATAGTTTTGTCGTGGTTTACCATGTCACTGTTACATTCTCTTAACGTTTCAAAGTTCATTTTGGATCTTTTTCGTTGAAATGCAAGAGCTGGATTATTTCAGTAGTGTTTTCTCATGGTTTACCTTGTCACTGTTACATTCTCTTGATGTTTCAAAGTTCATTTTTGATTTTTTTTTAAATGCAAGAGTTGGATTATTTCAGTAGTGTTTTCTCATGGTTTACCATGTCACTGTTACATTCTCTTGACGTTTCGAAAATCATTTTGGATCTTTTTCGTTGAAATGCAAGAGTTGGAATATTTCAGTAGTGTTTCGTCGTGGTTTACCATGTCACTATTACATTCTCGTGACTGTTTTATACTCATTTTGGATCTTTTTCGTTGAAATGCAAGAATTGGAATATTTCAATATTGTTTTCTCGTGGTTTACCATGTAACTGTTACATTCTCTTGACGTTTCAAAGTTCATTTTGGATCTTTTTATTTAACATTAAAGAGTTAGATTATTTCAGTAGTTTTTTGTCGTGGTTTACATGTCACTGTTACATTCTCTTGATGTTTCAAAGTTCATTTTTTATTTGTTTTTAACGAAAGAGTTGGAATATTTTAGTAGTGTTTTCTCATGGCTTACCTTGTCACTGTTACATTATCTTGATATTTCAAAGTTCGTTCTAGATCTTTTTTGCTGAAATGTAAGAGTTAGATTTTTTCATTAGTGTTTCCTAGTGGTTTACCATATTGCTAGTACATTCTATTGATGTTTCAAATTTTTGTTTTTATCTGTTTTTTTGAAATGAATGAGTTGGTTTATTTAATTAGTGTGTTCTCATGGTTTACCTTCTCACTATTATATTCTCTTGATGTTTCAAAGTTCATTTTGGATCTTTTTCATTGAAATGCAAGAGTTGGATAATTTAAATAGTGTTTTGTCGTGGTTTACCATGTCAGTGTTACATTCTCTTGATGTTTCAAAGTTCATTTTTGATCTTTTTCTTTGAAATGCAAGAGTTGGAATATTTCAGTAGTGTTTTCTCTTGGTTTACCTTGTCACTGTCACATTCTCTTGATGTTTAAAAGTTCATTTTGGATCTTTTTCGTTGAAATGCAAGAGTTGGAATATTTCAGTAGTGTTTTGTCGTGGTTTACCTTCTCACTGTTACATTCTCTTGATGTTTAAAAGTTCATTTTGGATCTTTTTCGTTGAAATGCAAGATTTGGATTTTTTCAGTAGTGTTTTGTCGTGGTTTACCTTGTAACTGTAACATTCTCTTGATGTTTCAAAGTTCATTTTGGACTTTTTTTTTCGTTGAAATGCAGGAGTTGGAGTATTTCAGTAGTGTTTTCTCTTGGTTTATCCTGTCACTGTTACATTCTCTCGACGTTTCAAATTTCATTTCGGATCTTTTTCGTTGAAATGCAAGAGTTGGAGTATTTCAGAAGTGTTTTCTTATGGTTTATCTTGTCACTTTTACATTCTCTTGATGTTTCAAAGTTCATTTTGTATCCTTTTCGTTGAAATGCAAGAGTTGGATTATTTCAGTAGTGTTTTGTCGTGGTTTAAAATTTCACTGTTACATTCTATTGATGTTTCAAAGTTCGTTTGGGATCTTTTTCGTTGAAATGCAAGAGTTGCATTATTTCAGTAGCGCTTTCTCATGGTTTACCTTCTCACTATTACATTCTCTTGAAGTTTCAAAGTTCATTTTGGATCTTTTTCATTGAAATGCAAGAGTTGGATTATTTCAGTAGTGTTTTGTCGTGGTTTACGATTTCACTGTTACATTCTCTTGACGTTTTAAAGTTCATTTTGGATCTTTTTCAATGAAATGCAAGAGTTGGAATATTTCAGTAGTGTTTTGTCATGGTTTACGATTTCACTGTTACATTCTCTTGACGTTTTAAAGTTCATTTTGGATCTTTTTTTTTTAATTAAAAGAGTTAGAATATGGCATTAGTGTTTTCTCATTGTTTACCTTGTCACTATAACATTCTCTTGATGTTTCAAAGTTCATTTTGGATTTTTTTTTCGTTGAAATGAAAGATTTGGAATGTTTCAGTAGTATTTTGTCGAGTTTTATCATGTCAATGTTACATTCTCTTGATGTTTCAAAGTTCATTTTGGATAATTTTCGTTAAAATGCAAGAGTTGGATTATTTCAGTAGTGTTTTGTCGTGGTTTACCATGTCACTGTTACATTCTCTTAACGTTTCAAAGTTCATTTTGGATCTTTTTCGTTGAAATGCAAGAGTTGGATTATTTCAGTAGTGTTTTCTCATGGTTTACCTTGTCACTGTTAAATTCTCTTGATGTTTCAAAGTTCATTTTGGATTTTGTTTTTTAAATGCAAGAGTTGGATTATTTCAGTAGTGTTTTCTCATGGTTTACCATGTCACTGTTACATTCTCTTGATGCTTCAAAGTTCATTTTGGATCTTTTTCGTTGAAAAGCAAGAGTTGGATTATTTCAGTAGTGTTTTGTCGTGGTTTACATGTCACTGTTACATTCTCTTGATATTTCAAAGTTCATTTTGTATTTTTTTTTTGAAATGCAGGAGTTGGAATATTTCAGTAGTGTTTTCTCATGGTTTACGTTGTCAATGTTACATTCTATTGATGTTTCAAAGTTCATTTTGGATCTTTTTCGTTGAAATGCAAGAGTTGGATTATTTCAGTAGTGTTTTCTCATGGTTTACCTTCTCACTGTTACATTCTCTTGATGTTTCAAAGTTCATTTTGGATCTTTTTCGTTGAAATGCAAGAGTTGTAATATTTCAGTAGTGTTTTCTTGTGGTTTACCATGTCACTGTTACATACTCTTGACGTTTCAAAGTTCATTTTGGATCTCTTTCGTTGAAATGCAAGGGTTTTAATATTTCAGTAGTATTTTGTAATGGTTTACCTTGTCACTGTAACATTCTCTTGATGTTTCAAAGTTCATTTTGGATTTTTTTTCGTTGAAATGCAAGAGTTGAAATATCTCAGTAGTGTTTTCAGATGGTTTACCATGTCACTGTTACATTCTCTTGACGTTTCAAATTTCATTTTGGATCTTTTTCGTTGAAATGCAAGAGTTGAAATATCTCAGTAGTGTTTTCTCATGGTTTACCTTGTCACTGTAAGATTCTCTTGATGATTCAAAGTTCTTTTTGGATCTTTTCCGTTGAAATGCAACAGTTGGATTATTTCAGAAGTGTTTTGTTGTGGTTTATTATGTCACTGTTACATTCTTTTGATGTTTCAATGTTCATTTTGGATCTTTTTCGTTGAAATGCAAGAGTTGGAATATTTCAGTAGTGTTTTCTTGTGGTTTACCATGTCACTGTTACATTCTCTTGACGTTTCAAACTTCATTTTGGATCTCTTTCGTTGAAAAGCAAGGGTTGGAATTTTTCAGTAGTGTTTTGTAATGGTTTACCTTGTCACTGTTACATTCTTTTGATTTTTCTAAGTTCATTTTAGATTTCATTCGTTGAAATGTAAGAGTTGGCATATTTCTGTACAGTTTTCTTGTGGTTTACCTTTTCACTGTTACATTCTCTTAATGTTTCAAAGTTCATTTTGGATTTTTTTTCGTTGAAAAGTAAGAGTTGGAATATTTCAGTAGTTTTTTGTCGTGGTTTACCATATCACTGGTATATTTCAGTTGTGTTTTCTCGCGGTTTATCTTGTCACTGTTACACTCTCTTGATGATTCAAAGTTCATTTTGGACTTTTTTTTCGTTGAAATACAAAGATGGAATATTTCAGTAGTGTTTTGTCGCAGTTTACCTTGTCACTGTTACATTCTCTTGATGTTTCAAGTTCATTTTGGATTAATTTCGTTGAAATGTAAGAGTTGGAATATTTCAGTAGTGTTTTGTCGTGGTTTATGTTGTCACTGTTACATTCTCTTGATTTTTCAAAGTTCATCTTGGATGTTTTTCATTGAAATATAAGAATTGGAATATTTCAGTAGTGTTTTGTCGTGGTTTACCTTGTCACTGTCACATTCTCTTGATGTTTCAAAGTTCATTTGGATTTTTTTTATTGAAATGTAAGAGTTGGAATATTTCAGTAGTGTTTTGTAGTGGTTTACCTTGTCACTGTTACATTCTCTTGATGTTTCAAAGTTCATTTTGGATTTTTTTCGTTGAAATGTAAGAGTTGGAATATTTCAGTAGTGTTTTGTCATGGTTTACCATATCACCGTTACATTCTGAAGATGTTTAAAGCTTCTTTTTGGATTTTTCGTTGAAATGTAAGAGTTGGAATATTTCAGTATTGTTTGTTGTGGTTTACCTTGTAACTGTTATATTCTGAAGATGTTTGAAAGCTCATTTTGGATTTTTTTTCGTTGAAGTGTAAGAGTTGGAATATTTCAATAGGGTTTTCTCTTGGTTTACCATGTCAATATTACATTCTTTTGACGTTTCAAATTTAATTTTTGATCTTTTTCGTTGAAATGCAAGAGTTGAAATATTTCAGTAGTGTTTTCTCATGGTTTACCTTGTCACTGTAACATTCTCTTGATGTTTCAAAGTTTATTTTGGATCTTTTTCGTTGAAATGCAAGTGTTGGATTATTTCAGTAGTGTTTTGTCGTGGTTTACCATGTCACTGTTACATTCTCTTGATGTTTCAAAGTTAATTTTGAATCTTTTTCGTTGAAATGCAAGAGTTGGATTATTTCAGTAGTGTTTTGTCATGGTTTAAGATTTCACTGTTACATTCTCTTGACGTTTTAAAGTTCATTTTGGATCTTTTTCAATGAAATGCGAGAGTTGGAATATTTCAGTAGTGTTTTGTCGTGGTTTACCTTCTCCCTGTTACATTCTCTTGATGTTTCAAAGTTCATTTTGGATCTTTTTTGTTTAAATGCAAGAGTTGGAATATTTCAGTAGTGTTTTCTCATGGTTTACCTTGTCACTCTAACATTCTCTTGATGTTTCAAAGTTCATTTTGGATTTTTTTTTTAGTTGAAATTAAACAGTTTGAATTTTTAAGTAGTGTTTTGTAGTGTTTTATCATGTCAATGTTACATTCTCTTGATGTTTCAAAGTTCATTTTGGATAATTTTCGTTGAAATGCAAGAGTTGGATTATTTCAGTAGTGTTTTGTCTTGGTTTACCATTTCACTGTTACATTCTCTTAACGTTTCAAAGTTCATTTTGGATTTTTTTCGTTTAAATGCAGGAGCTGGATTATTTCAGTAGTGTTTTCTCATGGTTTACCTTGTCACTGTTACATTCTCTTGATGTTTCAAGGTTCATTTTGGATTTTGTTTTTGAAATGCAAGAGTTGGATTATTTCAGTAGTGTTTTCTCATGGTTTACCATGTCACTGTTACATTCTCTTGATGCTTCAAAGTTCATTTTGGATCTTTTTCGTTGAAAAGCAAGAGTTGGATTATTTCAGTAGTGTTTTCTCGTGGCTTACCATGTCACTGTTACATTCTCTTGAAGTTTCAAAGTTTATTTTGTATCTTTTTCGTTGAAATGCAAGAGTTGGATTATTTCAGTAGTGTTTTTTCGTGGTTTACATGTCACTGTTACATTCTCTTGATATTTCAAAGTTCATTTTGTATTTTTTTTTTGAAATGCAGGAGTTGGAATATTTCAGTAGTGTTTCCTCATGGTTTACGTTGTCACTGTTACATTCTATTGACGTTTCAAAGTTCATTTTGGATCTTTTTCGTTGAAATGCAAGAGTTGGAATATTTCAGTAGTGTTTTGTCGTGGTTTACCTTCTCACTATTACATTCTCTTGATGTTTCAAAGTTCATTTTGGATCTTTTTCATTGAAATGCAAGAGTTGGATTATTTAAATAGTGTTTTGTCGTGGTTTACCATGTCACTGTTACATTTTCTTGACGTTTCAAAGTTCATTTTGGATCTATTTCGTTGAAATGCTAGAGTTGGAATATTTCAGTAGTGTTTTCTCATGGTTTACCTTGTCACTGTTACAATCTCGTGATGTTTCAAAGTTCATTTTGGATTTTTTTTCGTTGAAATGCAAGAGTTGGAATATTTCAGTAGTGTTTTGTTGTGGTTTGTCATGTCACTGTTACATTCTCTTGATGTTTCAAAGTTCATTTTGGATTTTTTTTCATTGAAATGCAAGAGTTGAAATATCTCAGTAGTGTTTTCTTGTGGTTTACCATGTCACTGTTACATACTCTTGTCGTTTCAAAGTTCATTTTGGATCTCTTTCGTTGAAATGCAAGGGTTTTAATATTTCAGTAGTGTTTTGTAATGGTTTACCTTGTCACTGTAACATTCTCTTGATGTTTCAAAGTTCATTTTGGATCTTTTTCGTTGAAATGCAAGAGTTGAAATATCTCAGTAGTGTTTTCTCATGGTTTACCGTGTCACTGTAAGATTCTCTTGATGTTTCAAAGTTCATTTTGGATCTTTTTCGTTGAAATGCAAGAGTTGAAATATCTCAGTAGTGTTTTCTCATGGTTTACCTTGTCACTGTAAGATTCTCTTGATGTTTCAAAGTTCTTTTTGGATCTTTTCCGTTGAAATGCAAGAGTTGGATTATTTCAGTAGTGTTTTGTTGTGGTTTATTATGTCACTGTTAAATTCTTTTGATGTTTCAATGTTCATTTTGGATCTTTTTCGTTGAAAAGCAAGAGTTGGAATATTTCAGTAGTGTTTTCTTGTGGTTTACCATGTCACTGTTACATTCTCTTGACGTTTCAAATTTCATTTTGGATGTCTTTCGTTGAAAAGCAAGGGTTGGAATTTTTCAGTAGTGTTTTGTAATGGTTTACCTTGTCACTGTTACATTCTTTTGATTTTTCTAAGTTCATTTTAGATTTCATTCGTTGAAATGTAAGAGTTGGCATATTTCTGTACAGTTTTCTTGTGGTTTACCTTTTCACTGTTACATTCTCTTAATGTTTCAAAGTTCATTTTGGATTTTTTTTCGTTGAAAAGTAAGAGTTGGAATATTTCAGTAGTGTTTTGTCATGGTTTACCATGTCACTGGTATATTTTAGTTGTGTTTTCTCACGGTTTACCTTGTCACTGTTACACTCTCTTGATGCTTCAAAGTTAATTGTGGATTTTTTTTCGTGGAAATGCAAGAGATGGAATATTTCAGTAGTGTTTTGTCGCAGTTTACCTTGTCATTGTTACATTCTCTTGATGTTTCAAATTCATTTTGGATTTTTTACGTTGAAATGTAAGAGTTAGAATATTTCAGTAGTGTTTTGTCGTGGTTTACATTGTCACTGTTACATTCTCTTGATTTTTCAAAGTTCATCTTGGATGTTTTTCATTGAAATATAAGAATTGGAATATTTCAGTAGTGTTTTGTCGTGGTTTACCTTGTCACTGTCACATTCTCTTGATGTTTCAAAGTTCATTTGGATTTTTTTTATTGAAATGTAAGAGTTGGAATATTCCAGTAGTATTTTTTAGTGGTTTACATTGTCACTGTTACATTCTCTTGATGTTTCAAAGTTCATTTTGGATTTTTTTTCGTTGAAATGTAAGAATTGGAATATTTCAGTAATGTTTTGTCGTGGTTTACCATATCACCGTTACATTCTGAAGATGTTTAAGGCTTCTTTTTGGATTTTTCATTGAAATGTAAGAGATGGAATATTTCAGTAGTGTTTGTTGTGGTTTACCTTGTAACTGTTATATTCTGAAGATGTTTCAAAGCTCATTTTGGATTTTTTTTCGTTGAAGTGTAAGAGTTGGAATATTTCAATAGTGGTTTCTCTTGGTTTACCATGTCAATATTACATTCTCTTGACGTTTCAAATTTAATTTTTGATCTTTTTCGTTGAAATGCAAGAGTTGAAATATTTCAGTAGTGTTTTCTCATGGTTTACCTTGTCACTGTAACATTCTCTTGATGTTTCAAAGTTTATTTTGGATCTTTTTCGTTGAAATGCAAGAGTTGGATTATTTCAGTAGTGTTTTGTCGTGGTTTATCATGTCACTGTTACATTCTTTTGATGTTTCAAAGTTAATTTTGAATCTTTTTCGTTGAAATGCAAGAGTTGGAATATTTCAGTAGTTTTTTCTAGTGGTTTACCATGCCCCTGTTACATTCTCTTGATGTTTCAAAGTTAATTTTTGGATCTTTTTCGCTGAAATGAAAGAGTTGGAATATTTCAGTAGTGTTTTGTCATGGTTTACCTTGTCACTGTTACATTCTTTTGATTTTTCAAAGTTCATTTTAGATTTTATTCGTTGAAATGTAAGAGTTGGCATATTTCTGTACAGTTTTCTTGTGGTTTACTTTGTCACTGTTACATTATCTTAATGTTTCAAAGTTCATTTTGGATTTATTTTTCGTTGAAATATAAGAGTTGGAATATTTCAGTAGTGTTTTGTCATGGTTTACAATGTCAATGGCATATTTTAGTAGTGTTTTGTCATGGTTTACCTTGTCACTGTTACACTCTCTTGATGCTTCAAAGTTCATTTTGGATTTTTCTTTTCGTTGAAATGTAAGAGTTGGAATCTTTCAGTAATGTTTGTTGTGGTTTACCTTGTAACTGTTATATTCTGAAGATGTTTCAAAGGTCATTTTGGATATTTTTTTGTTAAAGTGTATGAGTTGGAATATTTCAGTAGTGTTTTGTCGGTGTTTACCTTGTCACTGTTACATTCTCTTGATGTTTCAAAGTTCATTTTATATTTTTTTTTTATTGAAATGTAAGAGTTGGAATATGTCAGTAGTGTTTTGTCGTGGTTTACCTTGTCATTGTTGCATTCTCTTGATGTTTCAAAGTTCATTTTGGATTTTTTTTTGTTGAAATGTAAGAGATGAAATATTTCAGTTGTGTTTTGTAAAAGTTTACTTTTTCACTGCTACATTCTCTTGGTGTTTCAAACCTCATTTTGGAATTCATTCCTTGAAATGTACGAGTTGGAAAATTGTGTAATTAGGAATATTTAAAATTAGGAAAAATTAGGAATAATGTAAAATTAGGAATATTTCACTAGAGTTTTGTCGTGGTTTACCATGTCACTCTTACATTCTATTGATGTTTCAATGTTCATTTTGAAATTTGTTTGTTGAAATGTAAGAGTTAAAATATTTCAGTAGTGTTTTGTCGTGGTTTACATTGTCACTGTATTTTTCCCTTGATGTTTCAAAGTTCATTTATAATTTTTTTTTCGTTGAAATATAAAAGTTGGAATATTTCAATAGTGTTTCGTTATGGTTTACCTTATCACTGCTACATTCTCTTGTTGTTTCAAAGTTCATTTTGGATGTTTTTGGGTTGAAATGTAAGAGTTGGAATATTTCAGTAGTGTTTTGTCATGGTTTACCATGTCGATGTTACATTCTCTTGATGTTTCAAAGTTCATTTTAAATTTATTTCGTCGAAATGTAAGAGTTGAAATATTTCAGTAGTGTTTTGTCGTAGTTTACACTGCACTGTTACATTCTCTTGATCCTTCAAAGTTCATTTTGGATTTTTTTCATTGAAATGCAAGAGTTGGAATATTTCAGTAGTGTTTGTCGCAGTTTACCTTGTCACTGTTACATTCTCTTGATGTTTCAAAGTTCATTTTGGATTTTTTTGTTCGTTGAACTTTAAGAGTTGGAATATTATACTAGTGTTTTGTCGTGGTTTACATTGTCACTGTTACATTCTCTTGATTTTTCAAAGTTCATCTTGGATGTTTTTCATTGAAATATAAGAGTTGGAATATTTCAGTAGTGTTTTGTCGTGGTTTACCTTGTCACTGTTACATTCTCTTGATATTTCAGAGTTCATTTGGATTTCTTTATTGAAATGTAAGAGTTGGAATATTTCAGTAGTGTTTTTTAGTGGTTTACATTGTCACTGTTACATTCTCTTGATGTTTCAAAGTTCATTTTGGATTTTTTTCGTTGAAATGTAAGAGTTGGAATATTTCAGTAGCGTTTTGTCGTGTTTTACCATATCACTGTTACATTCTGCAGTATTTCAAAGTTTATTTTGGATTTTTCGTTGAAATGTAAGAGTTGGAATATTTCAGTATTGTTTGTTGTGGTTTACCTTGTAACTGTTATATTCTGAAGATGTTTCAAAGTTCATTTTGTATATTTTTTCGTTGAAGTGTATGAGTTGGAATATTTCAGTAGTGTTTTGTCGTGGTTTACCAAGTCACTGTTACATTCTAAAGATATTTCAAAGTTCATTTTGAATTTTTTTTTGTTGAAATGTAAGAGTTGGAATATTTCAGTAGTGTTTGTTGTGGTTTACCTTGTAACTGTTATATTCTGAAGATGTTTCAAAGTTCATTTTGGATATTTTTTCGTTGAACTGTATGAGTTGGAATATTTCAGTAGTGTTTTGTCGTGGTTTACCTTGTCACTGTTACATTCTCTTGATGTTTCAAAGTTCATTTTAGATTTTTTTTTTCGTTGAAATGTAAGAGTTGGGTTATGTAAGTAGTGTTTTGTCGTTGTTTACCTTTTCACTGTTACATTCTCATGATGTTTCAAATTTAATTTTGGTTTTTTTTTTTTGAAATGTAAGAGATGGAATATTTCAGTAGTGTTTTGTCGCAGTTTACTTTGTCACTGTTACATTCTCTTGATGTTTCAAAGTTCATTTTGGAATTCATTCCTTGAAATGTACGAGTTGAAATATTTCAGTAGTGTTTTGCCGTGGTTTACCTTGTCACTCTTACATTCTCTTTATGTTTCAAAGTTCATTTTTGACTTTTTTCGTTGAAATTTAAGAGTTGGAATATTTGAGTAGTGTTTTGTCGTGGTTTACCTTGTTACTGTTACATTCTCTTGATGTTTCAAAGTTCATTTTGGATTTTTTTTCCTTGAAATGTAAGAGTTGGAATATTTCAGTAGTGTTTTATCGTGGTTTACCATGTCACTATTACAATTTATTGATGTTTCAATGTTCATTTTGGATTTTGTTCGTTGAAATGTAAGAGTTAAAATATTTCAGTAGGGCTTTGCCGTGGTTTACATTGCACTGTTACATTCTCTTGATGCTTGCAAGTTCATTTTGGATTTTTTTCGTTGAAATGCAAGAGTTGGAATATTTCAGTAGTGTTCTGTCGCAGTTTACCTTGTCATTGTTACATTCTCTTGATGTTTCAAAGTTAATTTTAGATTTTTTTCGTCGAAATGTAAGAGTTGAAATATTTCAGTAGGGCTTTGCCGTGGTTTACATTGCACTGTTACATTCTCTTGATGCTTGCAAGTTCATTTTGGATTTTTTTCGTTGAAATGCAAGAGTTGGAATATTTCAGTAGTGTTCTGTCGCAGTTTACCTTGTCACTGTTACATTCTCTTTATGTTTCAAAGTTCATTTTGGATTTTTTTTTCGTTGAACTGTAAAAGTTGGAATATTTCACTAGTGTTTTGTTGTGGTTTACATTGTCACTGTTACATTCTATTGATGTTTCAAAGTTCATTTTGGATTTCATTCGTTAAAATGTACGAGTTGAAAAATGTCAGTAGTGTTTTGTCGTGGTTTAACTTGACACTCTTAAATTCTCTTAATGTTTCAAAGTTCATTTTGGATTTTTTTCGTTGAAATGTATGAGTTGGAATATTTCAGTAGTGTTTCGTCGTGGTTTACCTTGCCACTGTTACATTCTCATGATGTTTAAAAGTTCATTTTGGATTTTTTTTTTTGAAATGTAAGAATTGGAATATTTCAGTAGTATTTTATCGTGATTTACCTTGTCACTGTTACATTCTCTTGATATTTAAAAGTTCATAGTTAAAGAGATACGCAAAAAGTTGGGTTAATTTAGGTTAGGTTAGGTTAGCCTATGTATGCACGCGTACAAGGTAAATCACGATAAAATACTACTGAAATATTTCAACTCGTACATTTGAAATACCAAAATCCATAATTTACTTTGAAATATCATGAGAATGTAACAGTGACAAGGTAAATCATGACAAAACACTACTGATATATTCCAACTCATACATTTGAACGAAACAATCCAAAATGAACTTTGAAATATCACGAGAATGTAACATTGACAATGTAAACCACGGCAAAACACTACTGAAATATTCCAACTCTTATATTTCAACGACAAAAAAATCTAAAATGAACTTTGAAACATCTTTAGAATGTAACAACAACAAGGTAAACCACGACAAAACACTGAAATATTCCAACTCTTACATTTCAACGAAAAACACTCCAAAATGAACTTTGAAACATTAAGAGAATGTAAGAGTGTCAAGGTAAACCACGACGAAACACTACTGAAATATTCCAACTCGTACATTTCAACGAATGAAATCCAAAATGAACTTTAAAACATCAAGAGATTGTAACAGTGACAAGGTAAACCACGACAAAACACTACTGAAATATTTTAATTCTTACATTTCAACAAAAAAAAATCCAAAATGAAATTTGAAACATCAATAGAATGTAACAACGACCAGGTAAACCACGACAAAACACTGAAATATTCCAACTCTTACATTTCATCGAAAAAAATTCCAAAATGAACTTTGAAACGTTAAGAGAATGTAAGAGTGTCAAGGTAAACCACGACAAAACACTACTGAAATATTCCAACTCGATCATTTCAACGCATGAAATCCAAAATGAACTTTGAAACATCAAGAGAATGTAACATCGACATGGTAAACCATGACAAAACACTACTGAAATATTCCAACTCTTACATTTCAACCCAAAAACATCCAAAATGAACTTTGAAACAACAAGAGAATGTAGCAGTGATAAGGTAAACCATATCAAAACACTACTGAAATGCTCCAACTCTTACACTTCAACGAAAAAAAAAATCCCAAATGAACTTTGAAACATCAAGAGAATGTAACAGTGAAAATGTAAACCACGACAAAACACTACTGAAATATTCCAACTCTTACATTTCAATGAAAAAAAATCAAAAATGAACTTTGAAACATCAATAGAATGTAACAGTGATATGGTAAACCACGACAAAACACTAGTGAAATATTCCAACTCTTACATTTCAACGAAAAAAAAAATTCAAAATGAACTTTGAAACATCAAGAGAAGGTAACAATGAGAAGGTAAACCATGAGAAAACACTACTGAAATATTCCAACTCTTACATTTCAACGAAAAAAGCCCCAAATGAACTTTGAAACATTAATAGAAGGTAGGAGTGACAAGGTAAACCACGACAAAACACTACTGAAATATTCCAACCCGTACATTTAAAGGAATGAAATCCAAGATGAACTTTGAAACATCAAGAGAATGTAACAGTGACAAGGTAAACTGCGACAAAACACTACTGAAATATTCCATCTCTTACATTTCAAAAAAAAAAATTCAAAATGAACTTTGAAACATCATGAGAATGTAACAGTGACAAGGTAAACTACGACAAAACACTACTGAAATAATCAAACTCTTACATTTCAAAGAAAAAAAAATATAAAACGAACTTTGAAACATCAAGAGAATGTAACAGTGACAAAGTAAACCACGACAAAACACTACTGAAATATTCCAACTCTTACATTTCAACCAAAAAAAATTCAAAATGAACATTGAAATATCTTTAGAATGTAACAGTGACTTGGTAAACCACGACAAAACACTACTGAAATATTCCAACTCTTACAATTCAACGAAAAAAAATCCAAAATGAACTTTTAAACATCTTCAGAATGTAACAGTGACAAGGTAAACTACGACAAAAACACTAATGAAATATTCCAACTCTTACATTTCAACAAAAAAAAATCCAAAATAAACTTTGAAACATCAAGAGAATGTAACAGTGACAAGTTAAACCACGACAAAACACTACTGAAATACTCCAACTCTTACATTTCAAAGAAAAAAAGTCCAAAATGAACTTTGAAACATTAATAGAATGTAAGAGTGACAAGGTAAACCACGACGAAACACTACTGAAATATTCCAACTCATACATTTCAAGGAATGAAATCCAAGATGAACTTTGAAACATCAAGAGAATGTAACAGTGACAAGGTAAACTGCGACAAAACACTACTGAAATATTCAATCTCTTACATTTCAACAAAAAAAAAATCCAAAATGAACTTTGAAACATCATGAGACTGTAACAGTGACAAGGTAAACTACGACAAAACGCTACTGAAATATTCCAACTTTTACACTTCAACGAAAAAAAAAATCCAAAATGAACTTTGAAACATCTTCAGAATGTAAAAGTGACAAGGTAAACCACAACAAACAATACTGAAATATTCCAACTCTTACATTTCAACGAAAAATCCAAAATGAACTTTGAAACATCTTCAGAATGTAACAGTGATATGGTAAACCACGACAAAACACTATTGAAATATTCCAACTCTTACATTAAAAAAAAAAAAGAGCTTTGAAACATCAAGAGAATGTAACAATGACAATGTAAACCACTACAAAACACCACTGAAATATTCCAACTCTTACATTTCAATAAAAAACATCCAAGATGAACTTTGAAAAATCAAGAGAATCTAACAGTGACAAGGTAAACCACGACAAAACACTACTGAAATATTCCAACTCTTACATTTCAACGAAAAAAATCCAAAATGAATTTGAAACATCAAGAGAATGGAACAGTGACAAGGTAAACTGCGACAAAACACTTCTGAAATATTCCAACTCTTGTATTTCAACGAAAAAAAAATCCAAAATGAACTATGAAGCATCAAGAGAGTGTAGCAGTGAAGAGGTAAACCATGACAAAACACTACTGAAATATGCAAGTGATATGGTAAACCACGATAAAACACTAATGAAATATTCAAACTCTTACTTTTCAACGAAAAAAAAAATCCAAAATGAACTTTGAAACATTAATAGAATGTAACAATGACAAGGTAAACCACAAGAAAACTGTACTGAAATATGCCAACTCTTACATTTCAATGGATGAAATCTAAAATGAACTTTGAAAAATCACTAGAATGTAACAGTGGCAAGGTAAACCATGACAAAACACTACTGAAATATTCCAACTTTTGCATTTCAACAAAAAAAATCCAAAATGGACTTTGAAACATCAAGAGAATGTAACAGTGATAAGGTAAACCATGAGAAAATACTACGGAAATATTCCGACTCTTGCATTTCAACGAAAAAGATCCAAAATGAACATTGAAAGGTCAAGAGAATGTAACAGTGAAATGTCAAACCACGAGAAAACACTACTGAAATATTCCAACTCTTGCATTTCAACGAAAAAAAATCCAAAATGAACTTTGAAACATCAAGAGAATGTTACAGTGACAAGGTAAACCATAAGAAAACACTACTGAAATACTCCAATTCTTGTATTTCAACGATAAAAGATTCAAAATGAACTTTGAAACATCAAGAGAATGTAACAGTGACATTGTAAACCACGGAAAAACACTACTGAAATAATCCAACTCTTGCATTTCAACGAAAAAGATCCAAAATGGACTTTGAAACATCAAGAGAATGTTACAGTGATAAGGTAAACCATGAGAAAATACTACTGAAATATTCCAACTCTCGCATTTCAACGAAAAAGATCCAAAATGAACATTGAAACGTCAAGAGAATGTAACAGTGAAATGGTAAACCACGAGAAAACACTACAGAAATATTCCAACTCTTGCCTTTCAACGAAAATAAATCCAAAATGAACTTTGAAACATCAAGAGAATGTTACAGTGACAAGGTAAACCATGAGAAAACACTACTGAAATATTCCAACTCTAGCATTTCAACGAAATAGATCCAAAATGAACTTTGAAACGTCAAGAAAATGTAACAGTGACATGGTAAACCACGAGAAAACACTACTGAAATATTCCAATTCTTGTATTTCAACGATAAAAGATTCAAAATGAACTTTGAAACATCAAGAGAATGTAACAGTGAAATTGTAAACCACGGTAAAACACTACTGAAATAATCCAACTCTTGCATTTCAACGAAAAAGATCCAAAATGGACTTTGAAACATCAAGAGAATGTTACAGTGATAAGGTAAACCACGAGAAAATACTACTGAAATATTCCAACTCTTGCATTTCAACGAAAAAGATCCGAAATGAACTTTGAAACGTCAAAAGAATGTAACAGTGACAAGGCAAACCACGAAAAAAAACTACTGAAATATTCCAACTCTTGCATTTTAACGAAAAAAAAATCAAAAATGAACTTTGAAACATCAAGAGAATGTAACAGTGACAAGGTAAACCATGAGTAAACACTACTGAAATATTCCAACTCTAGCATTTCAACGAAAAAGATCCAAAATAACATTAAAACTTCAAGAGAATTTAACAGTGAGAAGGTAAACCAAGACAAAACACTACTGAAATATTCCAACTCTTGCATTTCAACGAAAAAGATCCAAAATGAACTTTGAAACGTCAAGAGAATGTAACAGAGACATGTTAAACCACAAGAAAAGAGTAAAGAAATATTTCAACTGTTGCATTTCAACGAAAAAAAAAATCCAAAATGAACTTTGAAACATCAAGAGAATTTAACAGTGACAAGGTAAACCACGACTAAACACTACTGAAATATTCCAACTCGTGAATTTCAACGAAAAAGATCCAAAATAACATTGAAACATCAAGAGAATGTATCAGTGAGAAGGTAAACCACGACGAAACACTACTGAAATATTCCAACTCTTGCATTTCAACGATAAAAATCTAAAATGAACTTTGAAACGTCAAGAGAATGTAACAGGGACACGGTGGTCCACGACAAAACAGTACTGAAATAATCTAACTCTTGCATTTCAATGAAAAAGATCCAAAATGAACTTTGAAACATCAAGAGAATGTAACAATGAGAAGGTAAACCATGATAAAACGCTACTGAAATAATACAACTCTTGCATTTCAACGAAAAAGATCCAAAATGAACTTTGAAACATCAAGAGAATGTAACAGTGACAATTAAACAACGACAAAACACTACTGAAATAATCCAACTCTTGCATTTCAACGAAAAAGATCTAAAATGCACTTTGAAACGTCAAGAGAATGTCACAGTGATATGGTAAACCATGAGAAAACACTACTGAAATAATTCAACTCTTGCATTTCAACGATAAGGATTCAAAATGAACTTTGAAGCATCAAGAGAATGTAACAGTGACACGGTAAACCACGACAAAACACTACTGAAATAATCCATTTCTAACATTTCAACGAAAAAATTCCAAAATGAACTTTGAAACATTAAGAGAATGTAAGAGTGACAAGGTAAACTACGACGAAACACTACTGAAATATTCCAACCCGTAAATTTCAAGGAATGAAATCCAAAATGAACTTTGAAACATTAATAGAATGTAACAATGACAAAGTAAACCACAAGAAAACTGTACTGAAATATGCCAACTCTAACATTTCAATGGATGAAATCTAAAATGAACTTTGAAAAACCACTAGAATGTAACAGTGGTAAGGTAAACCATGACGAAACACTACTGAAATATTCCAACTCTAGCATTTCAACGAAATAGATCCAAAATGAACTTTGAAACGTCAAGAAAATGTAACAGTGACATGTTAAACCACGAGAAAACACTACTGAAATATTCCAATTCTTGTATTTCAACGATAAAAGATTCAAAATGAACTTTGAAACGTCAAGAGAATGTAACAGTGACATTGTAAATCACGACAAAACACTACTGAAATATTCCAACTCTTGCATTTTAACGAAAAAAAAATCCAAAATGAACTTCGAAAAATCAAGAGAATGTTACAGTGACAAGGTAAACAATGAGTAACCACTACTGAAATATTCCAACTCTAGCATTTCAACGAAAAAGATCCAAAATAACATTAAAACATCAAGAGAATTTAACAGTGAGAAGGTAAACCACGACAAAACACTACTGAAATATTCCAACTCTTGCATTTCAACGATAAATATCTAAAATGAACTTTGAAACGTCAAGAGAATGTAACAGTGACATGGTAGACCACAACAAAACACTACTGAAATAATCCAACTCTTGCATTTCAAAGAAAAAGATCCAAAATGAACTTTGAAACATCAAGAGAATGTAATAGTGAGAAGGTAAACCATGAGAAAACACTACTGAAATAATACAACTCTTGCATTTCAATAAAAAAGATCAAAAATGAACTTTGAAACATCAATAGAATGTAATAATGAGAAGGTAAACCATGAGAAAACGCTACTGAAATAATCCAACTCTTGCATTTCAACAAAAAAGATCCAAAATGAACTTTGAAACATCAAGAGAATGTAACAGTGACAATTAAACAACGACAAAACACTACTGAAATAATCCAAGTCTTGCATTTCAACGAAAAAGATCTAAAATGCACTTTGAAAAGTCAAGAGAATGTAACAGTGACACGGTAAACCACGACAAAACACTACTGAAATATTCCAACTCTTGCATTTCAACGAAAAAGATCTAAAATGCACTTTGAAACGTCAAGAGAATGTAACAGTGATATGGTAAACCATGAGAAAACACTACTGAAATAATTCAACTCTTGCATTTCAAAAAAAAAAAAATCCAAAATGAACTTTGAAACGTCAAGAGAATGTAACAGTGATATGGTAAACCACGACAAAGCACTATTGAAATAATCTAACTCTTGCATTTCAACAAAAAGATCCAGAATGAACTTTGAAGCATGAAAAGAATGTAACAGTTACGTGGTAAACCATGAGAAAACACTACTGAAATATTCCAACTCTTGCATTTCAACGATAAGGATTTAAAATAAAATTTGAAGCATCAAGAGAATGTAACAGTGACACGGTAAACCACGACAAAACACTACTCAATTAATCCATTTCTAACATTTCAACGAAAAAATTCCAAAATGAACTTTGAAACATTAAGAGAATGTAAGAGTGACAAGGTAAACTACGACGAAACACTACTGAAATATTCCAACCCGTAAATTTCAAGGAATGAAATCCAAAATGAACTTTGAAACATTAATAGAATATAACAATGACAAGGTAAACCACAAGAGAACTGTACTGAAATATGCCAACACTTACATTTCAATGGATGAAATCTAAAATGAACTTTGAAAAATCACTAGAATGTAACAGTGGCAAGGTAAACCATGACGAAACACTGCTGAAAAATTCCAACTCTTGCATTTCAACGAAAAAGATCCAAAATGAACTTTGAAACGTCAAGAAAATGTAACAGTGACATGGTAAACCACGAGAAAACACTACTGAAATATTCCAATTCTTGTATTTCAACGATAAAAGATTCAAAATGAACTTTGAAACATCAAGAGAATGTAACAGTGACATTGTAAACCACGGAAAAACACTACTGAAATAATCCAACTCTTGCATTTCAACGAAAAAGATCCAAAATGGACTTTGAAACATCAAGAGAATGTTACAGTGATAAGGTAAACCACGAGAAAATACTACTGAAATATTCCAACTCTTGCATTTCAACGAAAAAGATCCGAAATGAACTTTGAAACGTCAAGAGAATGTAACAGTGAAATGGTAAACCACGATAAAACACTACTGAAATATTCCAACTCTTACATTTCAACGAAAAAAAAATCCAAAATGAACTTTGAAACATCAAGAGAATGTAACAGTGACAAGGTAAACCATGAGTAAACACTACTGAAATATTCCAACTTTAGCATTTCAACGAAAAAGATCCAAAATAACATTGAAACATCAAGAGAATGTTACAGTGATAAGGTAAACCACGAGAAAATACTACTGAAATATTCAAACTCTTGAATTTCAACGAAAAAAAAAATCAAAATGAACTTTGAAACATTAAGAGAATTTAACAGTGACAAGGTAAACCACAAGAAAACTCTACTGAAATATGCCAACTCTTACATTTCAAAGAATGAAATCTAAAATGAACTTTGAAAAATCAAAAGAATGTAAAAGTGACAATGTAAACAATGACAAAACACTACTGAAATATTCCATCTGTTGCATTTCAACAAAAAAGATCCAAAATGAACTTTGAAACGTCAGGAAAATGTAACAGTGACATAATAAACCACGAGAAAAAAACTACTGAAATAATCCAACTCTTGCATTTCAGCGAAAAAGATCCAAAATGAACTTTGAAACATCAAGAGAATGTTAAAGTGATAAGGTAAACCATGAATAAACACTACTGAAATATTCCATCTCTTGTATTTCAACTAAAAAGATCCAAAATGAACTTTTAAACTTCAAGAGAATATAACAGTGACATGGTAAACCACGAAAAAACGCTACTGAAATATTCCAACTCTTGCATTTCAACTAAAAAAAAAATCACAAATGAATTTTGTTACGTCAAGAGAATGTAACAGTGACAAGGTAAACCATGAGGAAACAATAATGAAATATTCCAACTCTTACATTTCAACAAAAAAGATCCAAAATGAACTTTTAAATGTCAAGAGAATGTAAAAGTGACATGGTAAACCACGACAAAACACTACTGAAATAATCCAACTCTTGCATTTCATTGAAAAAGATCCAAAATGAACTTTGAAACATCAAGAGAATATAACAATGACATGGTAAACCACGACAAAACACTACTGAAATAATCCAACTCTTTCATTTCAATTAAAAATATCCAAAATGAACTTTAAAACATCAATAGAATGTAGCAGGGATAAGGTAAGCCATGATAAAACACTACTGAAATATTCCAACTCTTTCATTTCAAAAAAAAAATCCAAAATGAACTTTTAAACGACAAGAGAATGTTACACTGATATGTTAAACACGACAAAACACTACTGAAATAATCCAAATCTTGCATTTCAACGAAAAATATCAAAATGAACTTTAAAACATTAAAAGAATGTAAGAGGGACATGGTAAACCACGACAAAACAATACTGAAATAGTCTAACTCTCTCATCTCAAAGAAAAAAAAAATCAAAAATGAACTTTGAAACAACATGAAAATGCTACAGTGACAAGGTAAACCATGAGAAAACACTACTGAAATATTCCAACTCTTGCATTTCAACGAAAAAGATCCAAAATAACATTGAAACATCAAGAAAATGTTACAGTGATACGGTAAACCATGAGAAAATACTACTGAAATATTCCAACTATTGCATTTCAACGAAAAAGATCCAAAATGAACTTTGAAACGTCAAGAGAATGTAACAGTGACAAGGTAAACCACGAGAAAACACTACTGAAATATTCCAACTCTTACATTTCAACGAAAAAGATCTAAAATGAACTTTGAAACGTCAAGAGAATGTAACAGTGATATGTTAAACCATGATAAAACACTACTGAAATAATTCAACTCTTGCATTTCAAAAAAAAAATCCAAAATGAACTTTGAAACGTCAAGAGAATGTAACAGTGATATGGTAAACCACGACAAAACACTACTGAAATAATCCAACTCTTGCATTTCAACGAAAAAATCCAAAATGAACTTTGAAACATGAAGAGAATGTAACAGTAACAAGGTAAACCATGAAAAAACACTACTGAAATATTCCAACTCTTGCATTTCAACGATAAGGATTCAAAATGAACTTTGAAGCATCAAGAGAATGTAACAGTGACATGGTAAACCACGACAAAACACTACTGAAATAATCCATTTCTAACATTTCAACTAAAAAATTCCAAAATGAACTTTGAAACATTAAGAGAATGTAAGAGTGACAAGGTAAACTACGACGAAACACTACTGAAATATTCCAACCCGTAAATTTCAAGGAATGAAATCCAAAATGAACTTTGAAACATTAATAGAATGTAACAATGACAAGGTAAACCACAAAAAAACTGTACTGAAATATGCCAACTCTAACATTTCAATGGATGAAATCTAAAATGAACTTTGAAAAATCACTAGAATGTAACAGTGGTAAGGTAAACACATGACGAAACACTACTGAAATATTCCAACTCTTGCATTTCAACGAAATAGATCCAAAATGAACTTTAAAACGTCAAGAGAATGTAAGAGTGACATGGTAAACCAAGATAAAACACTACTGAAATAATCCAATTCTCGTATTTCAACGATAAAAGATTCAAAATGAACTTTGAAACATCAAGAGAATGTAACAGTGAAATGGTAAACCACGAGAAAACACTACTTAAATATTCCAATTCTTGCATTTCAACGAAAAAAAAATCCAAAATGAACTTTGAAACATCAAGAGAATGTTACAGTGACAAGGTAAACCATGAGTAAACACTACTGAAATATTCCAACTTTAGCATTTCAACGAAAAAGATCCAAAATAACATTGAAACATCAAGAGAATGTAACAGTGAGAAGCTAAACCACGACAAAACACTACTGAAATATTCAAACTCTTGCATTTCAACGAAAAAAAAAATCAAAATGAACTTTGAAAAATTAAAAGAATGTAACAGTGACAAGGTAAACCACAAGAAAACTCTACTGAAATATGCCAACTCTTACATTTCAACGAATGAAATCTAAAATGAACTTTGAAAAATCAAAAGAATGTAAAAGTGACAAGGTAAACCAAGACAAAACACTACTGAAATATTCCATCTGTTGCATTTCAACAAAAAAGATCCAAAATGAACTTTGAAACGTCAAGAAAATGTAACAGTGACATAATAAACCACGAGAAAAAAACTACTGAAATAATCCAACTCTTGCATTTCAGCGAAAAAGATCCAAAATGAACTTTGAAACATCAAGAGAATGTTACAGTGATAAGGTAAACCATGAATAAACACTACTGAAATATTCCATCTCTTGTATTTCAACGAAAAAGATCCAAAATGAACTTTGAAACTTCAAGAGAATGTAACAATGACATGGTAAACCACAAAAAAACACTACTGAAATATTCCAACTCTTGCATTTCAACGAAAAAAAAAATCAAAAATGAACTTTGAAACGTCAAGAGAATGTAACAGTGACAAGGTAAACCACGACAAAACACTACGCAAATAATCCAACTCTTGCGTTTAAACGAAAAAGATCTAAATGAACTTTGTAACGTCAAGAGAATGTAACAGTGACATGGTAAACCACGATAAACACTAATGAAATATTCCAACTCTTGCATTTCAACGAAAAATATCCAAAATGAACTTTGAAACGTCAAGAGAATGTAACAGTGACATGGTAAACCACGACAAAACGCTACTGAAATAATCCAACTCTTACATTTCAATGAAAACGATCTAAAATGAACTTGGAAACACCAAGAGAATGTAACAATGACAAGGTAAACCATGACAAAACACAACTGAAATAATCCAACTCTTGCATTTCAACGAAAAAAATCAAAAATGAACTTTAAAACATCAAGAGAATGTAACACTGACAAAGTAAATTATGACAAAACACTACTGAAATATTCCAACTCTTACATTTCAAAAAAAAAATCCAAAATGAACTTTCAAACATCAAGAGAATGTAACATGAACTATGATAAAACACGACAAAACACTGCTTAAATAATCCAATTCTCGCATTTCAAAGAAAAAAAAATCAAAAATGAACTTTCAAACATCAAGAGAATGCTACAGTGACAAGGTAAACCATGAGAAAACACTACTGAAATATTCCAACTCTTGCATTTCAAAAAAAAAAAATCCAAAATGAACTTTGAAACGTCAAGAGAATGTAACAGTGATATGGTAAACCACGACAAAACACTACTGAAATAATCCAACTCTTGCATTTCAACGAAAAGATCCAAAATGAACTTTGAAACGTCAAGAGAATGTAACAGTGACAAGGTAAACCATGAGAAAACACTACTGAAATAGTCCAACTCTTGCATTTCAACGATAAGGATTTAAAATAAACTTTGAAGCATCAAGAGAATGTAACAGTGACATGGTAAACCACGACAAAACACTACTGAAATAATCCATTTCTAACATTTCAACGAAAAAATTCCAAAATGAACTTTGAAACATTAAGAGAATGTAAGAGTGACAAGGTAAACTACGACGAAACACTACTGAAATATTCCAACCCGTAAATTTCAAGGAATGAAATCCAAAATGAACTTTGAAACATTAATAGAATGTAACAATGACAAAGTAAACCACAAGAAAACTGTACTGAAATATGCCAACTCTTACATTTCAATGGATGAAATCTAAAATGAACTTTGAAAAACCACTAGAATGTAACAGTGGTAAGGTAAACCATGACGAAACACTACTGAAATATTCCAACTCTTGCATTTCAACGAAAAAGATCCAAAATGAACTTTGAAACGTCAAGAAAATGTAACAGTGACATGGTAAACCACAAGAAAACACTACTGAAATATTCCAATTCTTGTATTTCAACGATAAAAGATTCAAAATGAACTTTGAAACATCAAGAGAATGTAACAGTGACATTGTAAATCACGAAAAAACACTACTGAAATAATCCAACTCTTGCATTTCAACGAAAAAGATCCAAAATGGACTTTGAAACATCAAGAGAATGTTACAGTGATAAGGTAAACCACGAGAAAATACTACTGAAATATTCCAACTCTTGCATTTCAACGAAAAAAAAATCAAAATGAACTTTGAAACATTAAGAGAATTTAATAGTTACAAGGTAAACCACAAGAAAACTGTACTGAAATATGCCAACTCTTACATTTCAACGAATGAAATCTAAAATGAACTTTAAAAAACCAAAAGAATGTAACAGTGACAAGGTAAATAATAACAAAGCACTACTGAAATATTCCATCTGTTGCATTTCAACAAAAAAGATCCAAAATGAACTTTGAAACGTCAAGAAAATGTAACAGTGACATAATAAACCACGAGAAAAAACTACTGAAATAATCCAACTCTTGCATTTCAGCGAAAAAGATCCAAAATGAACTTTGAAACATCAAGAGAATGTTACAGTGATAAGGTAAACCATGAATAAACACTACTGAAATATTCCATCTCTTGTATTTCAACGAAAAAGATCCAAAATGAACTTTGAAACGTCAAGAGAATATAACAGTGACATGGTAAACCACGAAAAAACACTACTGAAATATTCCAACTCTTGCATTTAAACGAAAAAAAAATCCAAAATGAACTTTGAAACATCAAGAGAATGTTACAGTGACAAGGTAAACCATGAGAAAACACTACTGAAATATTCCAACTCTTGCATTTGAACGAAAAAGATCCAAAAAAACTTTGAAACATCAAGAGAATGTAACAGTGAGAAGGTAAACCACGACAAAACACTACTGAAATATTCCAACTCTTGCATTTCAATGAAAAAGATCCAAAATAAACTTTGAAACATCAAGAGAATGTAACAATGACATGGTAAACCACGACAAAACACTACTGAAATAATCCAACTCTTGAATTTCAACGAAAAATATCCAAAATGAACTTTAAAACATCAAGAGAATGTAACAGTGACAAGGTAAACCATGACGAAACACTACTGAAATATTCCAACTCTTGCATTTCAACGAAAAAGATCCAAAATGAACTTTGAAACGTCAAGAGAATGCTACAGTGACAAGGTAAACCATGAGAAATCACTACTGAAATATTCCAACTCTAGCTTTTCAACGAAAAAGATCCAAAATAACATTGAAACATCAATAGAATGTTACAGTGATAAGGTAAACCATGAGATAATACTACTGAAATATTCCAACTATTGCATTTCAACGAAAAAGATCCAAAATGAACTTTGAAACGTCAAGAGAATGTAACAGTGACATGGTAAACCACGAGAAAACACTACTGAAATATTCCAAATCTTGCATTTCAACGATAAAAAAATCCAAAATGAACTTTGAAACATCAAGAGAATGTTACAGTGACAAGATAAATCATGAGAAAACACTACTGAAATATTCCAACTCTAGCATTTCAACGAAAAAGATGCAAAATAACATTGAAACTTCAAGAGAATGTAACAGTGAGAATGTAAACCACGACAAAACACTACTGAAATATTCCAACTCTTGCATTTCAACGATAAAGATCTAAAATGAACTTTGAAACGTCAAGAGAATGTAACAGCGACATGGTGATCCACGACAAAACACTACTGAAATAATCTAACTCTTGCATTTAAATGAAAAAGATCCAAAATGAACTTTTAAACATCAAGAAAAGGTAACAATGAGAAGGTAAACCATGTGAAAACGCTACTGAAATAATCCAACTCTTGCATTTCAACAAAAAAGATCCAAAATGAACTTAGAAACATCAATATAATGTAACAGTGAAATGGTAAACCACGACAAAACACTACTGAAATAATCCAACTCTTGACTTTCAACGAAAAAGATCCAAAATGAACTTTGAAACATCAAGAGAATGTAACAGTGACAAGGTAAACGACGACGAAACACTACTGAAATAATCAAACTCTTGCATTGCAACGAAAAAGGCTCAAAAAAGAACTTTTGAAACATCAATAGAATATAACAGTTACGAAGTAAACAACGACAAAACACTACTGAAATATTCCAACTCTTGCATTTCAACGAAAAAGATCCAAAATGAACTTTTGAAACATCAAGAGAATTTAACAGTGACAAGGTAAACCACGACAAAACACTACTGAAATAATCCAACTCTTGCATTTCAACGAAAAAGTTCCAAAATGAACTTTGAAACATCAAGAGAATGTAACAGTGACATGGTCGACCACGACGAAACACTACTGAATTATTCCAACTCTTGCATTTCAACGAAAAAGATCCAAAATGAACATTGAAACATCAAGAGAATGTAACAGCGACAAGGTAAACCACAGAAAAAACACTACTGAAATAATCCAACTCTTGAATTTCAACGAAAAGATCCAAATTGAACATTGAAAAATCAAGAGAATTTAACAGTGACATGTAAACCATGAGAAAACACTACTGAAATAATTCAACTCTTGCATTTCAAAAAAAAAATCCAAAATGATCTTTGAAATATCGAGAGAATGTAACAGTGACATTGTAAACCACGACAAAACACTACTGAAATAATCCAACTCTTGAATTTCAACGAAAAAGATCCAAAATGAACTTTGAAACGTCAATGACAATGTAGCAGTGATAAGGTAAACCATGAGAAAACACTACTGAAATATTCCAACTCTTGCATTTAAAAAAAAAAATCCAAAATGAACTTTGAAACATCAAAAGAATGTAACACTGACATGTAAACCACGACGAAACACTACTGAAATAATCCAAATCTTGCATTTCAACGAAAAATATCAAAATGAACTTTGAAACTTCAAGAGAATGTAACAGTGACATGGTAAACCACGACAAAACACTACTGAAATAATCTAACTCTTGCATCTCAACAAAAAAAAATCAAAAATGAACTTTGAAACATCAAGAGAATGCTACAGTGACAAGGTAAACCATGAGAAAACACTACTGAAATATTCCAACTCTAGCTTTTCAACGAAAAAGATCCAAAATAACATTGAAACATCAATAGAATGTTACAGTGACAAGGTAAACCATGAGATAATACTACTGAAATAATCCAACTCTTGCATTTCAACGAAAAAGATCCAAAATGAACTTTGAAACATCAAGAGAATGTAACAGTGACATGGTAAACCACGAGAAAACACTACTGAAATATTCCAACTCTTGCATTTCAACGATAAAAAAATCCAAAATGAACTTTGAAACATCAAGAGAATGTAACACTGACAAGGTAAATCATGAGAAAACACTACTGAAATATTCCAACTCTTGCGTTTCAAAAAAAAATCCAAAATAACTTTCAAACATCAAAAGAATGTAACAGTGAGAAGGTAAACCACGACAAAACACTACTGAAATATTCCAACTCTTGCATTTCAACGATAAAGATCTAAAATGAACTTTGAAACGTCAAGAGAATGTAACAGCGACATGGTGATCCACGACAAAACACTACTGAAATAATCTAACTCTTGCATTTAAATGAAAAAGATCCAAAATGAACTTTTAAACATCAAGAAAAGGTAACAATGAGAAGGTAAACCATGTGAAAACGCTACTGAAATAATCCAACTCTTGCATTTCAACAAAAAAGATCCAAAATGAAGTTTGAAACATCAATATAATGTAACAGTGAAATGGTAAACCACGACAAAACACTACTGAAATAATCCAACTCTTGAATTTCAACTAAAAATATCCAAAATGAACTTTGAAACATCAAGAGAATGTAACAGTGACAAGATAAACCACGACAAACACTACTGAAATAATCCAACTCTTGCATTTAAAAGAAAAATATTCAAAATGAAATTTTGAAACATCAAGATAATTTAACAGTGACATGGTAAACCATGACAAAACACTACTGAAATAATCCAACTCTTGTATTTCAACGAAAAAGGTCCAAAATGAACTTTTGAAACATCAAGAGAATGTAACAGTGACATGGTAAACCACGACGAAACACTACTGAATTATTCCAACTCTTGCATTTCAACGAAAAAGATCCAAAATGAACTTTGAAACAACAATAGAAAGTAACAGCGACATGGTAAACCACAGAAAAAACACTACTGAAATAATCCAACTCTTGCATTTCAACGAAAAAGATACAAAATGAACTTTGAAACATCAAGAGAATTTAACAGTGACATGTAAACCATGAGAAAACACTACTGAAATAATTCAAATATTGCATTGCAAAAAAAAAATCCAAAATGATCTTTGAAATATCGAGAGAATGTAACAGTGACATTGTAAACCACGACAAAACACTACTGAAATAATCCAACTCTTGAATTTCAACGAAAAAGATCCAAAATGAACTTTGAAACGTCAATGACAATGTAGCAGTGATAAGGTAAACCATGAGAAAACACTACTGAAATATTCCAACTCTTGCATTTCAACGAAAAAGATCCAAAATGAACTTTGCAACATCTAGAGAATGTAACAGTGAAATGGTAAACCACGACGAAACACTACTGAAATAATCCAACTCTTGCATTTCAACGAAAAAGATCCAAAATGAAATTTGAAACGTCAAGAATATGTAACAGTGAAATGTAAACCACGAGGAAACACTACTGAAATAATCCAACTCTTGCATTTCAACGAAAAAGATCCAAAATGAAATTTGAAACTTCAAGAATATGTAACAGTGACATGGTAAACCACGAGAAAACAGTACTGAAATAATCCAACTCTTGCATTTCAACAAAAAAGATCCAAAATGAACTTTGAAACATCAAGATAATTTAACAGTGACATGATAAACCATGAAAAAACACTACTGAAATAATCCAACTTTTGCATTTCAACGAAAAAGATCCAAAATGAACTTTGAAACGTCAAGAGAATGTAACAGTGACATGATAAACCAGGAGAAAAAACTACTGAAATAATCCAACTCTTGCATTTCAAAAAAAATCCAAAAAAGAACTTTGAAACATCAAGAGAATGTAACAGTGACAAGGTAAACCATCAGAAGACACTACAGAAACAATCCAACTCTTGTATTTCAACGAAAAAGATTCAAAATGAACTTTGAAACGTCAAAATAATGTAACTGTGACAAGGTAAACAACAGGAAAACACTACTGAAATATTCCAACTATTTCATTTCAACGAAAACGATGCAAAATGAACTTTGAAACGTGAAGGTAATGTAACAGTGACATGGTAAACCATGAGAAAACACTACTGAAATAATCCAACTCTTGCATTTCAAAAAAAAAATCCAAAATGAACTTTGAAACATCAAGAGAATGTAACAGCGACAAGGTAAACCATGAGAAGACACTACTGAAATAATCTAACTCTTGCATTTCAACGAAAAAGATCCAAAATGAACTTTGAAACATAAGAAGAGAGCGTAACAGTGACATGGTAAACCAGGACAAAACTCTACTGAAATAATCCAACTCTTGCATTTCAACGAAAAAATCCAAAATGAACTTTGAAAGATCAAGAGAATGTAATAGTGACATGGTAAACCATGACAAAACACTACTGAAATAATCCAACTCTTGCATTTCAATGAAAAGGATCTAAAATGAACTTGGAAGCACCAATAGAATGTTACAATGACAAGGTAAACCACGACAAAACATTACTGAAATAATCCAACTCTTGCATTTAAAAAAAAATCCAAAATGAGCTTTGAAACATCAAGAGAATGTAACAGTGACATATAAAACACGACAAAACACTACTGAAATAATCCAACTCTTGCATTTCAACGAAAAAGATCCAAAATGGACTTTGAAACATCAAGAGAATGTAACAGTGACATGGTAAACCACGACGAAACACTAATGAAATATTTCAACTCTTGCATTTCAACGAAAAAGATCCAAAATGAACTTTGAAACATCAAGAGAATGTAACAGTGACAAGGTAAACCACGATAAAACACTACTCAAATAATCCAACTCGTGCATTTCAACCAAAAAATCCAAAAAGAACTTTGAAACATCAAGAGAATGTAACAGTGACATGATAAACCATGACAAAACACTACTGAAATATTCCAACTCTTGCATTTCAACGAAAAAAATTCAAAATGAACTTTGAAAAATCAAGAGAATTTAACAGTGACAAGGTAAACCACAGACAAAACACTACTGAAATAATCCAACTCTTGCATTTCAACGAAAAAGATCCAAATTGAACATTGAAACATCAAGATAATTTAACAGTGACAAGGTAAGCCATGAGAAAACACTACTAAAATATTCCAACTCTTGAATTTTAACAAAAAATAAAAAAATTAACTTTGAAACATAAAGAGAATGTAACAGTGACATGTAAAACACGAAAAAACACTACTGAAATAATCCAACTCTTGTATTTCAATGAAAAAGGTCCAAAACGAAATTTGAAATAACAAGAGAATGCAACAGTGACAAGGTAAACCGTGAAGGAACGCTACTGAAATATTCCAACTCTTGCATTTCAGCGAAAATGATCAAAAGTGAACTTTGAAACGTCAAGATAATGTAACTGTGACATTGTAAACCACGACAAAACACTACTGAAATAATCCAACTCTTGCATTTCAACGAAAAAGATCCAAAATAAACTTTGAAACATCAAGAGAATGTAACAGTGATATGGTAAACCATGAGAAAACACTACTGAAATAATCCAACTCTTGCATTTCAAAAAAAAAATCCAAAATGAACTTTGAAAAGTCAAGAGAATGTAACATTGACATGGTAAACCACGACAAAACACTAATGAAATAATCCAACTCTTGAATTTCAACGAAAAAGATACAAAATGAACTTTGAAACGTCAATGACAATGTAGCAGTGATAAGGTAAACCATGAGAAAACACTACTGAAATATTCCAACTCTTGCATTTCAACGACAAAAATCCAAAATGAACTTTGCAACATCTAGAGAATGTAGCAGCGAAATGGTAAACCACGACGAAACACTACAGAAATAATCCAACTCTTGCATTTCAACGAAAAAGATCCAAAATGAACTTTGAAACATTAAGAGAATGTAACAGTGACAAGGTAAACCATGAGTAAACACTACTGAAATTTTCCAACTCTTGCACTTCAAAAAAAAAATCCAAAATGAACTTTGAAACAACAAGAGAATGTAACAGTGACATGTAAACCACGACGAAACACTACTGAAATAATCCAACTCTTGCATTTCAACGAAAAAGATCCAAAAGGAACTTCGAAACGTCAAGAGAATGTAACAGTGACATGGTAAACCACGACAAAACACTACTGAAATAATCCAACTCTTACATTTCAACGAAAAAGATCCAAAATGAACTTTGAAACATCAAGATAATTTAACAGTGACAAGGTAAACCACGAGAAAACACTACTGAAATATTCCAACTTTTCTATTTCAATGAAAAAGATCCAAAATGAACTTTGAAACGTCAAGAGAATGTAACAGTGACATGATAAACCATGAGAAAACACTACTGAAATAATCCAACTCTTTCATTTCAAAAAAAAATCCAAACTGAACTTTGAAACATCAAGAGAATGTAACAGTGACAAGGTAAACCATGAGAAGACACTACTGAAACAATCCAACTCTTGCATTTAAAAGTATAAGATCAAAAATTAACTTTTAAATATCAATAGTGTGTTACATTGACATGGTAAACCACGAGGAAATACTACTGAAATAATCCAACTCTTGCATTTCAACGAAAAAGATCTAGAATGAACTTAGAAATATCAAGAGAATGTAACTGAGAGATGGTAAACGACAAGAAAACGCTAATCAAATATTCCAACTCTTGCATTTCAAAAAAAAAGATCAAAAATGAACTTTGAAACATCAAGAGAATGTAACAGTGACAAGGTAAACCATGAGAAGACACTACTGAAATAATCCAACTCTTGCATTTCAGCGAAAATGATCCAAAATGAACTTTGAAACATCAAGAGAGTGTAACAGTGACATGGTAAACCAGGACATAAACACTACTGAAATAATCCAACTCTTGCATTTCAACGAAAAAATCCAAAATGAACTTTCAAACATCAAGAGAATGTAACAGTGACATGGTAAACCATGACAAAACACTACTGAAATAATCTAACTGTTGCATTTCAACAAAAAAGATCCAAATGAACTTTGAAACATCAAGAGAATGTAACAGTGACATGGTAAACCATGAGAAAACACTACTGAAA
Organism: Artemia sp. Qi Xiang Cuo; assembly: GCF_049724085.1. NCBI lineage: Eukaryota > Metazoa > Arthropoda > Branchiopoda > Anostraca > Artemiidae > Artemia > Artemia sp. Qi Xiang Cuo. The sequence continues at coordinate 33,792,901 of NC_142814.1, read as the reverse complement.
TAATTCAACTATTGTATTTCAACGAAAAAGACCCAAATTGAACTTTGAAACATTAATAGAATATAACAGTGACATGGTAAACCACGACAAAACACTACTGAAATAATCCAACTCTTGCATTTCAACGAAAAAGATCCAGAATGAACTTTGAAACGTCAAAAGAATGTAACAGGTGACAAGGTAAACCATGAGAAAACACTACTGAAATATTCCAACTCTTCCATTTCAACGAAAATGATCCAAATGAACTTTGAAACATCATGAGAATGTAACAGTGACAAGGTAAACCACGACAAAACAATACTGAAATAATCAAACTCTTCCATTTCAACGAAAAAATCCAAAGTGAACTTTGAAACATCAAGAGAATGTAACAGTGAAATGGTAAACCACGACGAAACACTACTGAAATAATCCAACTCTTGCATTTCAACGAACAAGATCCAAAATGAACTTTGAAACATCAAGAGAATGTAACAGTGAAATGGTAAACCACAACAAAACACTACTGAAATATTTCAACTCTTGCATTTCAACGAAAAAGATCCAAAATGAACTTTGAAACATAAAAACACATGTGCGCAAAAAAGTATTAAAAAATGGGGGGAGGGGAGGGAGGGGGAGGAGAGGGAGAGAGAAGGGGAGGGGAGGAGGCTCTTTGGGGCCCGCGGGGCCTTTAGGGGGCCCTTTGGGGTTGGGGTAGGGGACCTTATAACACTATTCAAATGGTAGTTGTGTATCATACCGAACACAGTCGAGAACCACCCTAATAAAAAAATTATATGTATCTCTTAATAGGAGTTAGCATTCCCTCAGATGGTTTACCATTTTCGTTTCTACTTTCAAATTTATCTTGTCTCATGGAGAAATTGTGTCAATCAGTTATCTTTTCCTGTCTGTATTTTCAACTCTCTGATAAGAATATTCCAAAATTGAAATTTCCTTATCTGATGATGTCACCTTGTTATTATCCTGTCCCGTTAGAGTCGATCAATACGCTTAGAAACAACAATCAAATTGACCTTTAAAGAGGTGTCATTGACCCTGTCCCGTTAGACTCGATCAATAATTCAGCAATTGTTGATGTGAACTTATGTTGACATCCAAAGAAACATCCAGCAATTGTTGTTGACATCCAAGAAACATCCATCAACAGTGAGAAAAACCATGAAAAAACATCCTCATTGATTAGAACCATAGATACATGGATTCTATGCCCAAATATGGTGCACCGTCACGAGTCGATAGGGCCTCCCTACTGTTATATTTTATCTTTTTTACAAAGGAACATTTTATAACATTGTTTTGACAATTAAAAACTGATGATGTATTATTTAATACAACACATAAGGACCCTGAACCCAATAATACATAGCATACCTGAACTAGTTTAATTTAATTAATACACCTAATTAAACCTCTAAAGAAATAAACCCAAAAAAAAGGTTGAAAGTAATTCAGATCTTTCCAAAAAACGCAATGCGTTTCAAAAACCAGTAAAACGTTTGGATCAAAATAATTCTGAATAAAAAGCAAAAACATAATTTTGCTTTTTGCTTTTACCTCCAAAAAGAGGGATTCAACGGGATATCCATAAACTAAATGATGGGCCTTTTGTATGAATTTTTATATATTTCGTCAACTATGTTTAACAAACATTATCTATCTTAGGGAGTATTTGCCTTTCTTCAACTTCTGTAAAACAATCAAGGTGGGAATTATTTTTTGCAAATATAGGAAAATGCATTAGACAGTTTACGTAGCATATCTTCTGGAAATAAATCGGCAGCATAGAATGCTAAATCAGCTTACTTTTCCCGTTCCACTATCTTCAAAGGAGGAACTATCCTTTTTGAGAAGCAATTTTCTTGATGTCTGAGAATCTGTAAATGGGATATTTTCCCGTATCATTTCTCTAAACGGAGGATCTGGAATTCTTGTTCCACGAGTCTTATTTACGATGACAGCATTGCCAGACTGGTCGACGTTATGTTCAAGTCCGAAATATGCTGCAACTCGGTGAACGAGCATTCTATGATAAGATGACATCGGTGGGAATTTGTGGTGAGTTCGCCTGAAATTTAGCAAAAAGTGTTCTTATTTTTATTTCAAAAAGTAAAGTCCCTAAGTATTGAAGTGTTGAAGCATCGTTCTTTTTTGGAGGCTGCAGCCCTCCTCATATTTAGGGCAACCCTGAACATGGTATTTAAAACGAAGAAAATTAAATATAAGGTACAAATGTTTCCAAATGAAACGAAACTATTCGTTTCATTCGTTTCATAGTAAACGAAATGAAACTATTCGTTTTAAGTTTTAACGCCGGTCTTTACTACCTTTATTTGAATTTCCTCGTTTTTTAGCTTAATTTTCCAGAAGGATGGTCATGGGCTAGCGTTTATTTATTTGGTTTCTTTGTTGATTTCTCCAAAGATTGTACCATACCAGTGAAGCTTGAATATTGAGAGAGGGTTCACTCGAATGAAAATAAAAAGATGCAGCCGTCTTTTCAACGAACATAAGAGTTCGTGCCACGGTTAAGTAGTGTTTCTTTCTTGTAGCGTAAAATAAAAATTTTATCCCGAAATAACAAAAATGTAACCGCGGGAAAAATCTAAGACATTAAGGCGATTTAGAATTATTGAAAAGCTAAATATTCAGCTTCTCGGTTTCAAAGGCAATAATACTGCGCGGGGCCTTCATTCATGGTTAATATAAGCAATCATTTTTAAGCCTTATTTAACTGCTTTTCTTCATTTGTGGCTTCAATCAATCAATCAATCAATTTATTCAACCAACAAATTTAAGACAAAAACACTTCAATATAGAATCCCCCGTGATGCTCTATGGCCAGGAAAAAACAGAGGAAAAACAGAAATGACACAAATACTAGACAAAAGAGAAGAAAAGTATTTTCAATATAATGTATTTGAACCTTTCAAAGACTCAACACACACACAAAACAAAACAAAGAAAAATTTTTTTTTAAAGACCCAATAATAAGAGATTTTAAGACCCCCCCCCCCCACCAAAAAAAGACATAGGACTGTCCAATGAATTAAGAAAAATTCCAAATATATATTTGAAACCAAGCCACAAGATATGTTAAAGAAACTCAACAGCCCTGACAACAAACATTTCTAACCCAGGCTTGGATCAACCATCCCCCACCCCAAAAAAAGTAATAATGACAAAAAATTATAAACATAAAACATCAAGACATGAAAGAATTTCTTAAAATTGTTTTGAAACTGCCAAACGAGTGATATTCTTGAGCTGACTCAGGTAGGCTATTCGAAACGATATGACAAGCAGTTAATGGATAAGAGTCAGACCTCACCGATGGAGTAAATAAAATATTAATATTCCTTGAATTGTGAAGATGATGCATAGACCTATCAGTGACGACCTATAGGCTGGCAGTTTACGACCTATAGGCTGGCTAGTACCAATAAGCCTCTTCACACTCACTCCCGCTCTCGTCTGCACTGTCCAAATCAAATGAGGAATAACATCCTTCTTTTTAATGGCTTCTTTATGTAGTAATAAACACTGATCAATTAGATTCTTCTTTAAAATATCAATAGATGTCTTAAAAATCTTTCTGTCCATGGGCCAAGGCAGGTTAGAATTCAGGATTGTAGCATAGGTATTTGGAATATTAGCCATATAGCAGAGGCGTTAAAGGGAAATAGTCTCCACCCTCCATGGCTGACAATCAAAAAAGACATGCTGGATAGTCTCATTGGTTAAGAAGCAGACCCAGCATAGAGCGGAGGAATGTAGCTTCTAATTAAAATACAAACTAATAAGAAGAAGGGCACCCGATTTCAGACGGTAATATAGCACTATGCGTAATCTAGTAAAAAAAGAATATACAATCAATTTACTGCGATTAACATTCGATCTTTGCCTAATAATATCAAGTAAATTTAGATCAGCTACAGGACTTGGGTTTAACAAAGAAGCCTTGGTTCCCAGTAAATGAATAGTATTATTATATTTGATACCTTTAGGGCTTGGAACATGTTGGAAATAAATCTGGTTGCCTTTAGCCTGGAGGTTCAGAAGCTGTCTTCTAATGTTGAATAGGTCCTTATCATTGGCAATTCTATTAATTTTTTTTTTAAGCAACAGTATTGCCGATTTGGAATCAGAAAGGCAAAGAATATTCTCCTCTACAATGCTATAATCTATTGGAACATCTAGGGCCAAGGGAATGGCACATAATTCAGCTGACAAAATGGAAGATCCCAAAGTAAGGGAAGAATCAAGGTTAAGGTTCGGTGATGTAATACATACTCCTGCTCCAGCTCTCTCACCCTGAACAGATCCAACTGAATAGATTGTGCTGTGTTTAGGGTACAACTTTGGAATCTGTTCAGCCAGAATAGTCTGAATCTCCTGATTGGGAATTTGGTTTTTATTCATTAGAATAAGTTCTGCTTGACAAATAGGTGGACTCATCCCAAAACGGAGTTTCAGTAATAGGGTACGCATAGGGGGAATACTGACTCCAATTTTGGACCTCCAATTGAAACTGATTCCCGGATGAATGGCCATTAATGCAAGCTGCCTTCAAAGCAAAGGTATGATTATACACAGCATGGTTGCTTCCATAAGCTTGAATTTACAAGAAATATTTATTTCTTTGACTGGATACTATTTCCCTTAGGGAAACTAAATAGTTGTTTTAATTTAGACAATGGAGTGTGTCTGCGCTCACCGAGATCAATTTGGATGGCCGAATTTTTCAAAGATTCTAAGGTTTCAAATGCAGATCAGGAAAAAATAGAGAACAATTAGATACCTTATTCTAGATTAGATCGGATATATAATTTATAAAAATCCAACTCCAAATTATCATGGATTTCAAAGAATTAGTATGTGCATGCCATAACTTTTTAGAATATATCCATAGGCCAAGTAGCTTCACTGATTTGCAATATGGAATTTCACTAGAGAAAATTTGAAGTGGATTGGGAAGATTTTTTGAGCACTTAGCAAATATAATGGCTTTTAATTGAAATTGGAAAACCAAAAGCTGAAGAGAATATCTGAACTAATGCGGTCCTATTGAATAAGGCTTTGAAGAAATACAATATCCTTTCCAGACTTCCAAATAATCAAATCATCTGCGTAGGCTAAAGGCCAAACCATGAGCGAGATAATTGGAATTCTGAAACATAGAAATTGAACAGAAGGGGACTCAAAATCATAGGCATCTGGGCAGTTCTACAGGACTGACATTGTGACCTGTCTGGTTATAACAAAGTTGCAAACATAATTTTTAAGGTAAATGATATTATCCACAGATCAATTTTCTTTTCTGAAGCCTGTCCGTTCAATTGGAAAAAGATTATTAATTTCAGCGAACCATTCGATTCTTGATAAAATAAGCATTTCAAGAACTTTATTCTGAAGGCTGGTAAAACATGAATAGGTTTTTAAGATTTGGGGTAACTAGATGGGTAAGAAAGTTTTAAAGCAGGAAGGTCTTGGGCAATATTCCAAGTATCTGGAAACTTTTGGCTTTACCAAACAAGATTATACAGACTTAAGAAGGCAGTATGGAAAACCTCAGAGGACTCAAAAATCCATTTAATATAAATACGAACCTATCCTGCGGAAGACTTGATATTAAGAGAATTGAGTGCTGTATTCATCTAGGGAAATGGTTCCATCAAAGACATTTTATGTAAAGACGTACGAGGAAGGGTACAAAATGGAGGTCAAGGGTAATGAGAATCAGAACAATCATATTTAAATACTTGCTTTGGTATCTTTTTTATAAATATCAGAATTTTTTTTGATTTTATCTTATTTAAGGAAATTGGGGATCCATCCTACATGATATCATATTTACGGTCATCATTAGACTGCTTACCACTATTGAGTTGGCTAATGAAGTTGTGAATCTTTGAAATTGTAATTATGAAGCTAATACCTGCACTAAAACTGGACCATGTAGACTGTTTAGCTTTCTTACATACCAATCTTACTTTAGCACATGATTGTTTATAGGAAATTGCAGTAGACAGAGAAGCATTCTTTTGAAACAATTTATGAGCCTTCATTTTTACCTGTACTGCAACCATGCACTTCTCATTCCACCAATTCTTGGGTCTTTTGGAACCCTTATAAAAACTGACTTAGTGATGGGTATGGAAGATTTAGCTGACTGTATCAGAATCTGACTTCGGTAGAAATTAAGCACCTTTTATGAAATTCGAAATGGGACTATTTGATTTAGAACAGTCAAAGTGTAATCTGGAAGATTTTTAATGATTGAGCTTTAACTATTGTGTGTCATTTCCAAAATGTCTTACCGAAAGACCCTATATTTCTCGGAGATCATAAGTTGAAAAAAGTACAACATGGTTGTAAATCCAAGAGGGGGGGGGGTTGGTTTGGCGAGACACGATTAATGAAATATGGGAAATATCGCAAAACTTTTACGAAATGAGTATTAATCTAGAATTGTCATAAACTATGACTATGAACAAGGGGGGGTCCAGGAAGGAGGGTTCTACAATGTTGAATATAGATGGGCTGGGGACAGATCGTACGAAACGTTTTCCAAGGTGAGCTGATGATGAAACTTGTGCACTGGAGAATAAAAGGGTCGGGAGCATACCGTACTTAATGTTTACCAATGGTGGTTATATATATATATATATATATATATATATATATATATATATATATATATATATATATATATATATATATATATATATATATATATATATATATATATATATATATATATATATATATATATATATATATATATATATATATATATATACTATATTGAGACAGAGGGAACGCATCATGAACAAAAAGGTATCAGAGATTGAGTGAGTGACGATTGAGTTTTGAGAAACTGAGTGATTTCATAAGGTGTAAGATACTCATTTTTTCTATTAAAATTTACTTAACAAGCCTCAGCCTTATATTGGCAATTTGTATAATTATGGGCTCTTGGCCTGGGACTGGAAGAAACATATGACTTTCAGACTTCAAACAGCCAAAAAAGTAGATTTGTGTGCGAGCACACCGCATGTCCAATCTTATTCTTGCTGGCCGTCTGTTGTATGGAAGCAATGTCATACCTTAGTCCACAGATGTGGACTGAGGTATGACTGCAGAAGTTCTTGGGTGTAAGTCTTGATTGCTTTATATTATTTAAAACTCATACAGTACACATTCGCTGCTTTGTTCGTAGGCAGTCATCTATGTTGAATCGCAGGAATTCTTACCTTTCACCTCATATAATGCTTCTCCTACATTATGCTTTTGTATTTCCTATATATGTCATGTTGTTGCTCGATGTGGGGAAATACTAACAAATCTGTTTTAAGATCTCTTCAGTCTTCTTTAAATGTACCAGCTAAAGTAATATTTTGTCTTCCTTGGCTTTACCATTTGGCTGCCCTCTACACAGACACAGGTCTATGATCTTTCAAGTATAAAGTTCTAAGCAAATCCTAAAGTAAATTTACTCAGGACACCAAGGAACTCTACCACCATGTATCCAGTACCTGTTCTTCCTGCCCTCATCCACAAAAGTACCCTTGGTTACTACATTACTCTTCACGACAGTTTATCTTACCTAAACGTTCATCGACGACCACACGAAAGCCCCCTATGCTTCAGCTAATTTTGCTTCGGAATTCTATCGCAATTTAGAAACCTTCACTTCCTTTCTTTCCTTCCTTTTATACTTCCTATCTTTTCTAACTTCCTAACTAATCTTCCTAACTTTCATTCTCCTCGTTTTTTATTTTTTTTTCTGATAGCTAATGTTGAACAGCTCTTTTATTTTTTTCTGCTTTTTCTGTTTCTGATCTGTTTCTGCTTGTTTTTTGTGTACTACGTAATTAAATGTATTTTTATTGTATTTGTGGGTTGGATTATGATGTCCCTTACAAGCTTAGTCGCATGGGCCAAATGACCGTTTGATGCTTGTGAAAGAAAATTTCTTTTCTAATAAGAATAAATTAACTAAATAATTAGAGGCACAATTTTTGGACCTTTTAACTGTTCTAAATAAAATGTTAGTGATCATCATATTTTGATCCGATACCAAGTCGGGCTGCCAGGGTATCTTTGGGTATATAGGTTATTAATAGAGCAGTGCAATAAAAAAGCACTGTAACTTATTTATTTGAGGTCGAAATTGCCCTCCTCCAACTTTATGCAGCCATTCATTTTTTTACAATGAGGCTAAAAACAATGAAATAATACTTTGGAGATATACCACTCCTTATGAAGTCATCACCATCTTACTGAAAATAATTTTGCGATCTCCAAGGTTTCTACAACCTTTGGTTCTACATCATGAGGATGAAAAAAATAACACCTTGGAAATAGTGCACGGAAGACACATCACCTTTTGAAAGCCAATGCTATTGCACTGATTCTGGTTTAGAGAAAAGAAGGGTGATAATCAACGTAATCATAAATTCTCTGATCACTAGAGATATTACAAAGTAATAATAAACGTGCTCAAACACCCACATGTACAGTCAAAGGCACGTGCAATGTTAGACATCCATGCATATAGAAGAGTTAAAGCACTAAAAGTGAAACGGGTACTTTGGATCTTTCGCCAATGCAATCATCTCCTGCTCCATCTTAAGAAGAGCCATTCTATCTTTCTGATTCCTATGGAGCGTCTCCATGATAAATTGCTGGAGATCAATACCGGTGTTGTCTGTGTATGGACTTTCTTGACTAGGATCTGAAATTGAGAGCAGAGCAAGTCTATTTTGTGGAAAGGGAAGAAATAAATAAGCTGAAATAACTGAACAAACGGAAACTACAAACAAGCTAATTACAATAAAAACAGTGAAACTTTAAGATGAATTTCATGGCTATGGGTAACAGAAATGATTGAACAGAGTATAAGACAAAAACAATGCCGTTAATCTCATTGGTATTAATAGATTTTGAACAAACACCTAAGCTTGAAAAGAATTTTAATCTTAGCAAATTTAAGCAGTGTCTTATTCGGACTTTGAAGGTTTTCAAAGCTAAAACCCAGAATATCCCTTTAGGGTGTTTCACTTAGATTGCATATATGGGTTGTGAATAGCACATTCAAAGATATGCTTTAAAGGCTTGCTGATATCTTTATGGGTGTTATCAAAGTAAAATCTAATTTGGCTCCTTTTTCTTGTGTATAATTTTTAAACTTTCATTAAAACGAAAATAATGAAGTTATGAAATTCTTCGGCGAAAATATTCTCTCCGTGAAAGGCGCCATTTGAAAATTTCACTTCCTACCTCATTACGAGGGGGGTGGTCACTTAATAAGGGCACTAAAACTGTTGATTTCCTATCAAATAAGCCCTCTCCCGATCTTCTAGGATAACTAGTTCGATACGATCACCCCAGGGAAAAATATATCAATAAAACAACAAGTAAACCCACATTCGTGATCTTCCTTCTGGCAAAAAAAACAACAAAATTCTACATTTCTGAATATAAGAGTTCGAAACCTCTTCAGTTTCTGTATCATGTTGAATCTGATGGTGTGATTTACATTAAGATCACTTGATGTTTTGGGGATGTTCCTCTCCTTTAAAAAAAAAAAATGAAGAAATTTTCTCCGGCTCGTAACTTTTGCTGAGTAACATGGAACTTCATGAACTTTATATATTTTGAATAAGCATCCAGATTCGATTCATTTTGTATATCCATTATTATCAAGACTCTGTTTCTTACAGTTCCAGTTATTATTGAGCCGTGTTGCTCCTTCCTTACAGTTATCACCACGGATTGTTTGATGGGTTCCGTTGAAACTGTGACGATTGTTTATTTATATGAGAGATATTTTGGTGGTTATAAGAGTCATCAGTGAGTATTGATGCGGGAGAAAATCTCAATGGGAGGATTTTCCGCTGGAAAAGCTTTGCATTAGGGGGATTCCGGGAAAAATTTTCCACGAAGGGGGATTTCCAGCATGATTTGAAAACAATCAGAAATTAGGTAAACCAAAGTTTTTCTGAATGAAAGTAAGCTAAGAAGACTTTTCCAGGCCTAATTGTCTGCAAGAAATTGTCCAAGGGAGTCTTGAAACGGAGATGAAATTGTCTGGGGAATTTTCTAGGGAGTGGGTGGGATTCTATGCGAAAAAATTTTATGGAGGAATTTTTTGTGGGGGAGGCGATTTTCCATGGAGGAGAAAGGCGGATTTCATTGCATTATTGGAAAAATGATCAGAATATAAATAAAAAACAAGTTTTTTCAAATGAAAGGAAGGAGCAACATTAAAACTGAAAACGAACAAAATAATATATAAGAGGGCTTGCCCCTTGTCAGTACCTCTCTGTTTGTGCTAAAGTTTGACTTTTGTCCCAGTTCTTTAAGAAAGCCTCCTGGAACACAGTTATAGTGAAATTAGAATACATAAATAGAGCATAATTATAATGAGAAACTTTTTAAGTACTAAAAAAACGTCAATGTGAAGAGCGAGGTATGGAGGAGGAACCAATTCCCTCATATAAGGAATAATTCTGTTCGTTTTAAGTTTTAATATTGCTCCTTAATTTCAGTCGAAAAAAACTTTTTTTTATTCAATAATTTTATAAAATGAAGACGAAAACTAATATTTTGGTAAGTAAATGATAGAAATAGTAGTATCGTAAGACAGTAAAGGATATAGAAGCTGAAAATAGTCAATGGAATAGAAATATCAAATATCAATAACAAAAAACAACATTTTTATTATCATTTCATAGCACAGATTCAGCCCTACCCATTTGCCGAATTACATATATAAAATTTGGTGTGCATGGTTTTTTCAGAAAATCTCTGTTTTTAAGTTTTACGGTCAATTTTCTTTGTTAAGTTTAAAACTAGCAAACAAATCAATTAGGTTATAAATGGCCTATCATTAATTTGTTTCTATTTTTTAATTTAATAGAAAAAGTATAATAGTTTAGAGGTTTGAATATCTACAATGAACTTGTAGAGAATAGTTTAGGTTAGAAATATTGAATGGGTTTTGCAACAGATGTCTTAGAGGTCACTTTATAACACAGTATTATAAATTGCCAATTCAGCAGCAAACAGTTTGCTGACAAATGTGGAAATATGGAAAACTGTCCTTTATGTAAATTGGCTCATAAAGTCGAGACAAAGCTGATAGCGAATGAAGTATTTACGAATAGAAGATCTAAGGGATTTTCTTTTAGTTGACAATTAAATCAATAAGAGTAACCTTATTGAGTTTGACAACATTTTCCGTTATGGAACAAACGAAATTTGAAGACACGCTCCCATGGTGAAAAGTAGTCTACGAAATCAATAAGTAAACTGTTTCCTCCTTGATGTTTCATGAGAAAACTAGGTCAGTCCAACAGCAGTAATAAATATTAAAATGAAGTCCACAAATGCCGATGAAATATTATCCCTGAATAAGGCATGTTTGCTCATATTGCAGATTAATTAAAACAAAATAAAAAAAAATTCAGCAGATATCAAGTCAAATAATTTTCAAAGCGTAAAACTGCCACAAATCATCGCTGCCTAAGTTAAGAACGATGTTTGCACAATGTGTTTTTTTTTTCCTCCATACCCGGGCACTTCGTATCGAAGGAGTTGTCGTAGAAACTTCAAACAGGGCTCATTCGATTGGAAATTGGACTGGCTAGTGCCCTTTTAAATAGTCAAAAGAGATTGGAGGGCAACTAGCCCCACCAACCCCATCATTCCCCCAAACACATCCAATCAAAATTTTGAGATAGTCATTTTGTTCAGCGTAGTTCATTTCCAGATAAAAAATATATTTTTGAGTAAGAAACTCCCCCAAAACCCTCGGGGCAAGGGTTTTAAGTTATGCCCTGAGGGCATATAAGAACGATGTTGCCACAATGTACTATTTGTTATTTTTCCTTTAGAGCAGGGCACTTCATATGACAGGGGTCGTCGTAGAAACTTCAAAAGTGGCTCATTCGATTGGAAACTGAGAGTTTTAGTGCCCTTTTAATAGTCAAAAGTGATTGGAGGGCAACTAGCCCCCCCCATGCCCATCATTCCCCCCAAACACATCCAATCAAAATTTTGAGATAGGCATTTTGTTCAGCTTAGTTGATTTCCAGCTTAGTTCAGCTTAGTTTTTGAGGAGGAGACTCCCTCACAGCCCTCAGGGCATGGGTTTTAAGTTATACCCTGGGGGTATATAAGGTATTTATAGAAGGTGTTGTCGTAGAAACTTCAAAACAGGCTCTTTCAAATTGGAAATTCAAAGGGCTAGTACCCTTTTTAATAGTCGAAAGGGATTGGAAGGCAAGTTGCCCCCCCCCCCCCCACATCCATCATTCCCCCAAACACATCCAATCAAAATTTTGAGATAGCCATTTTGTTCAGCGTAATTGATTTTCATATAGAAAATATGTTTTTGAGGGGGAGACTCCCCCACAACCCACGGGGCAAGGGTTTTAAGTTATGCCCTGGGGGTATATAAGGTTTTTATAGAATGTGTTGTCATAGAAACTTCAAAACAGGCTCATTCAATTGGAAATTCAAGGGGCTACTGCCCTTTTTATAAGTCAAAAGTGATTGGAGGGCAACTAGCCCCCCCCCCTACGCCCATCATTTACCCAAACACATCCAATAACAATTTTGAGATAGCTGTTTTGTTCAGCGTAGTTGATTTCCAGATAGAAAATATATTTTTGAGGAGGACACTCCCCCAAAACCTTCAGGGCAAGGATTATAAGTTATGCCCAGAGGGCATATAAGGTTTTTATTGAAATCTTTGTCGTAGAAACTTGGCAAAGGGCTCATTCGATTTGAAATTCTGAAGAGCTAGTACCCTGTTTAATAGTCGAAAGTGATTTGAGGGCAACTGACCCCCCTCTCACGGTTACCTTCTCCCCAAACACATACAATCAAAATTTTTAGATAGCCATTCTATTCAACGTAGTTGAAAGTTTTGGAAATTATGTCTTTAATGATGACGTATCCCCCCCCCAGCCCTCAGGGTAAGGATTATAAGTTATGCCCTGGGGGCATATAAAGTTTTTAATGAAAGGCAACTAGCCCCCCCCCCCCACCGCTCATCATTTCCCCGAACACATCCAATCAAAATTTTGAGACAGCGATTTTATTCAGCGCAGTTGATTTGCAATTCGAAAATATGTTTTTGAGGAGGACACTCCCTCGAAACCCTCAGGGCAAAGGTTTGAAGTTATGCCCTGGGGGCATATAAGTTTTTTATAGAAGGCGATGTCGTAGAAACTTCAAAACAGGCTCAACCGATTGGAAATTCAAAGGGCTAGTGCCCTTTTTAATAATCAAAAGAGATTGGGGGCAACTAGCCCCCCCCCCCCACCACGCCCATCATTCCCCCAAATACATCCAATCAAAATTTTGAGATAGCCATTTTCTCAGCGTAGGCTAGTTGATTTTCAAATAGAAAATATATTTTTGAGGAGGACTCTCCCCCACAACCCTCAGGCCAAGGGTTTTAAGTTATGCCCTGGGGGCATATAAGGTTTTATAGAAGGTTTTGTCGTAGAAACTTCAAAAGGGGCTCATTTGATTGGAAATTCAAAGGGCTAGTACCCTTTTTGATAGTCGAAAGTGATCGGAGGGCAACTTGCTCCCCCCGTGCCCATCATTCCCCCTAACACATCCCATCAAAATTTTGGGATAGTCATTTTGTTCAGCGTAGTTAATTTTCACACAGAAAATTTGCTTTTGAGGAGGACACTCCCCCACAACCCTCAGGGCAAGGGTTTTAAGTTATACCCTGGATGCATATAAGGTTTTCATAGAAGGTGTTTTCGTAGAAACTTCAAAAAAGATTCATTCGATTTGAAATTCAAAGGGTTAGTGCTCTTTTTAATAGTCGAAAGTGATTGGAAGGCAACTAGCCCCCCCAAGCCCATCATTCCCCCAAACTATTCCAATCAAAATTTTGAGATTGCCATTTTGTTCAGCGTAGTTGATTTCCAGATAAAAAATATTTTTTTGAGGAGGATGCTCCACCACAACCCTCAGGGCAAGGGTTGAAGTTATGCTCAGGGGTCATATAAGGTTTTTATAGAAGACGTTATCGTAGAAACTTCAAAACAGGGCTCATTCAATTTGAAATTCAAAGGGCTAGTGCCCTTTTTAATAGTCCAAATAATAGTGATATTTGTTGTTGTTGTTTAGACCTGGGCACTTCGTATCGAAGGCGCTGTCGTGGGAACTTCGAAAGGGGCTCATTCGATTAAAAATAGAAAGGGCTGATGCACTTTATAATAGTCGAAAGTGATTGGAGGGTAACTAATCCCCCGTCCACTCCCACCCTCCCCCGTCCACTCTCCCATTTGCCCATTATGTTTAAAAACTAAATGTTGCCTTAAGATTGAATAAAAATGCACTATGTTAATGCTAATTCCCATTAAGGCATCTCAGCAGTATCCCAAGAATGATTGAGGGTATTATGTTCGAACTTTCGGGGCTACTTCTGCTCTTAAAATTTAACCAAATCAGAATAGCGTAAGTGTATCCAAGTTATCAAAGAAAGTAAACAGATTATTTTGCGAATGGTATCAAGTTTTCCATTTCAGGTCAACTAGAGGAGGTATGAAACTAAATTAAACAGTGCTATAACTGTGTCCAGATTTTTAAAAGGGTCTATGTTGTTAAAAATTGCTGAAACTTTTTCTCAAGCATACAAATAGCAGGCCAAACTATAAAGTCTGAAAAAACGAAAAGATTTAAAGTGTTGTTTTCTTTTTCCCTGAAAAAACTATGTCAATATAAAACGAACAGAACTTAATTAAAAAAAAAATTTAAATAAGTAAATGAAACCCAAAACACACAGAAATTACTAATAAATAACCAAGTCAAACTCAAAACGAGCAGGAGTTAACATAAGTTACTCGCAAAACCTCTATACCTTCCCAAGGCGAAAAAAAATTTGCACTTTACTGAAAAAATACAAATGAATGTGCATTGTCAGTTTAATATACATATACTGATATTTAGTAATCGAAATGTTAGTATTATTTGATTTATTAAAGTTATAAAAGTAAAAACATTTATATTATTTCAGTAAAGTGCAAATTTTGTTCTGGCCTTGGGAATGCACAGAGGTTTTGAGCCTAACTTATGTTAACTCCTGCTCGTTTTGAGTTTGACTCGGTTATTTGTTGTAATTTCTGTTCGTTTTGGGTTTCACTTATTTATCGATGCTGATTTGTGATAGTTTCATGCTTGGTAGATTATTTGATTTTATTTTTGCTTATTTTTTGTTTAACGGAGTTCTTTACTTTTCTTTGAAAAACTTATTTTGTGGAAAAAGTTTTTTTAATTAACACCGAAAAAGAACCAAACAAATGCACATTGATTGTCAGTTTAATATGCATATACTGACATTTATTTCTTAAAGTCTTAGTAATTTTTTATTTATTAAAGCCAAAAAAGTGACAATATTTAAAAAGTATTTTGTTTTTCAGTAAAGTGGAAATTATGTACTGGTCATGAGAAGGCGATTTGCATCTTAATGCTCATAACCTTACAAATATTTGAATGTAATAGTTGGAATAGTAGTAGTAGTAGCAGTAGTAGTAGTACCTTCAACCGGGGTGACTTTAACATTGTTTTCAACTTTAAGGCCCTCTAGGAGTTAGCAGGTTGGTCAAAGAAAATCTGAAACTAGTGCCAAAAATGCGAGTTTTTCTACGAGATGGCAGCCTGAGACGCTTGATATTACATCTCTGATGCAAGTACTTGATTTTTAACGATAATGTTGATTATAAAAGTTACCCAGCTATGGGGTTACTTTGACAACCAGCTTGGAACATCAGCCTTAAGACCTTAAGACCATCAGCCTTAAGATTTGCTGTAAAAGTTTTGTAACAGATATTGTTATCAAATACATCAAACGCGATAAAAAAACATAAGTTATTGCAAAGAACTTGGAAAAAAATAAATAAAAAACAGCCTTCAAAACTGACCAAATCAGTTGCTTCAGTAAAAGAATAGCCCTATGGGACATAAAAACCAGACAGATCCACCCCAAAAACCAACTGACTAGAGGTTGTTGAGGTGCCAACAACCATAGAAGGCTTTGGCAACACCGTTTCTACCTGACTTGTGTAGACACAGCTTTTTTCTTCTGTCAGCATGAACTTGCAGCTCGAAGAAGCCATGCGCTTTAGAAATATAATTTCCAACTCGATGTCAATTCCAGCGTTTTTATTTTCATCATTTCTTAGATCAAATAGTCTGTCAGCTCTGGCTACATATTGTGATGTGGACCTCTTTTTAGACAAATTGGTCACAACCTAGAACCTCAACCTAAGCCTAACCCTGTCTTTCAGGTTTTTTTGTAGGTCCCATGCTGATATTAGAGTCTGAACCATCGTCGAACTCAGGGTCCTCTGGTAAACCGTCAGAACTGACAAAATCTTGAACAAGCAAGAATTTTCTTTTCAAAGTTTCCAAAATCCTTCGATTTTCGTCAGGAACAGTATCATCCGAGTCGGAGCTACCGTTGTCTCTGGCACTAGTCACACTTTTAACATTTTTAGACGTTTAAGTAGGAAAATAACTGTTTACACTACAATCGATCATTTAAACTTAAAAAATTCCCAATAGCGTTTCTTCTGATGTCTCCAAGTAATTGACACAAGCGTGGCACTCAATGGCCGGCATACGACTCCCTCTGGTATGCATGATCCTACTAAAAGCATTTTCACACTTTTTTTTACAAAAACAACCGTTTAAAATAGAATCGATCATTTAAACTCAAAGGAAAATTCCCAATAACGTTTCTTCTGATGACTCCTAGTAATTCACGCCAACGTGGCTTTCAATGGCTGGCTAACGACATTCTCTGGAGTGCATTATCACACCTAAACATTTTCATACTTTTTTCCACAAAATAACCGTTTACGCAAGAAACGATCGTTTCAACTTAAAGAAAATTCCCAATAGCGTTTCTTCTGATGACTCGTGGCAATTGGCGCTAGCCTGGCACAATGTGCCCTGATAGATATTTTCTATTTGAACTCCGGAACATACCATTTCATTGGTAGAACTTGATAATCCAAGGCAATTCACGCTCCGTGGCATTCAATGGCTGGCTCTTGGTACCCTCTGGCCAACATTATCATACCTAAAGCATTTTGAGAAATTTCCCTATAAAAAAAAGCCGTATACACTAGAATCGATCGTTAAACTTCATGGAAAATTTCCACGGTTCCACAGGCCCCGGTTCCAGTCCCGATCCTGCTGGCTACCACACTGCTTCCAGTTACCACTATGACCGCTCCGCTCCCGGTTTCAAATACGGCTCCAGCTCTGTCAGTTCTGGATCCCCGCCCCCGTGTCTGTCCCTTGATTCCACAGTACTGATTCCACCATTTCCGCTCCTTCGATTCCAAAGATTTTGTAAGCAGCAGCCTACGTGGCAACCTATGGCTGGTCATCGACAATAGTTAGTTTATTGCACGTTTTCGAACAGTATTACTTGTACATTGGAAGGATAAACACTCACATTTTATTTTAAAAGGTGTAGATGACGTATTTCAAGAAACTGTGTGTTCTTGATAAAGTTGTCGTAGCATTCAATACTGACAAAGAAAAATGTTTGAACTATGAAACAATCATTAATGGGGATCTTGTTGGAAATGTATGCTTGCGTTGTCATGACAGTAAGGGGATAAATTCCTTTGAAGTGCGCAAGAATTTCCATAACCAAAATGGAGGATATGCGAAAGTAACATTTCCAGAGATGATGGTGCTCAAAGAAAATGCAAACAGAACTATTAGTTGATGAGAAAGGCCAACTTTTTGCTTATGCTGCTGGTAACACATTACCCGTTGGTAGATACTATTGCCATCTTTCTGGCATTAGCATTCAAAGGAAAACAGGAAGAAGACAAGTCTAATACAGCACTAACGTTATAATGCATATCTTATCCAGGTGCCGAAACTGCAACCTATGAAAAAATAATATAATAATAGACGGTGAAACCGCAAGTAAAATAAAGAAGGCACTGATGCAAAATATTACCAAGGAATATAAAGATGAATTAATCAAAACCAAAACACAGGCAAACGTTACTACTACCATCATGGGTTTACCACCAGATACAGTCCATGAACCCGATAATATCAATGATGAAATGTATAGCGAGGCTATTAAAAGTTATGTATTATCCCAAAATGGAATTTGTGACATCTCGAAAGAAATCATGATGAAATATTTTATGGGATGGATTCAAAGCATTAATTTTTTATGATGATATTCCACATGCCTTTATTTCAGTAAAACTATTTTATTGCGTTAATTTGCTATGTTGAACCCCCCAGCCCGAAATGTTTTTCTGACTCTTAAAAACGTAACGAAAATGGACATAAACAGATTTTGTATTTGTTTTTGAGGTTTTTTGTGTAATCCCCCCTCCAAAAAATGAGTAAAACCCCCTCTGAAAAAAAATCCTGGGGTCGGCCTTGGAAAACACACGGTTAGACCCACTGGGTCAGGTAGAGAGAGAGAAACAGAGAGAGAGAGAGAGAGAGAGAGAGAGAGAGAGAGAGAGAGAGAGAGAGAGAGAGAGAGAGAGAGAGAGAATGAGAGAGAGAGACCCACATAAGCACACAAAGTCAGAGACAAAGGCATGCAAACAGACGCAGAGACAGGCAAACATACACTCAGACACACACGCAGAGAGAGAGACAGATAGACAGAGAGAGAGAGAGAGAGAGAGAGAGAGAGAGAGAGAGAGAGAGACAAAAACACACACGCAAACACACAAAAGTCAGACACAAAGACACACAAACAGACGTGAGAGAGAGAAAAAAAAAACACAGTAACATAAACACACAGAGTCAGACTCACAAACACAAAGACTGACACAGAGAGTGGCAAACACAAAGTCAGACACACAGGAACGGTGAGGGAGAGAGAGAGAAACAAAAACACACAGAAACACATGGAATGCCAGATGGAGCACCATCTAACCTAACCTAATGTGTGTAGTTTAGGTCAGTTAGGTTAACCTAACCCAGTAGCATGCAATAAAAAAAAGGCTGAATCCAATGACTCTCTGTGTTTGCGTGTGTTTCTCTCTCTCTCTCTCTCTCTCTCTCTCTCTCTCTCTCTCTCTCTCTTTCTCTCTCTTACCGTGCTTGTGTGTCAGACTCTGTGTTTGCCTGTCTTTGTGTGTTTGTATGTCTTGCTCTGTGTGTTCGTTTGTGTCTGTTTCTGTCTCTTTTTCATCGTGCCTTTGTGTCTGTCTGTCTCTGTGTCTGTATTTAGGTGTTTGTGTGTGTTTTTCTCTCTCTCAACATGCCTGTTTGTCTGAATATGCGTTTGCCTGTCTCCGTGTCTTTCTTTGTGTGTCAGATTTTGTGTGTGTTTTGTATCTCTCTCTCACTGTGCCTGTGTGTCTGACTCTGTGTTTGCTTGTCTCTGTCTTTGTGTATCTGAGTGTGTGTTTGCCACTCACACTCTCTTGAAATATTTTATCTTTATCTTTTAAAATAAGATGTGAGTGTTTATTCTTCCAATATACAAATCTTTGGAATCGGAGGACTTGGAGCGGATTGGTGGAATCGGAACTGTAGAATCGGGGGGCAGAAGTGTATGGATCTGAACTGACAGAGCCAGAGCCGTATAAGGAAATGGGATCGGAGCGGTCGTATTAGGAACTGGAACCAGGGTGGAAGCCAGCAGGATCGGAACTGGAACCAGGATCTGTGGAACCGCGGGAATTTTCCTTTAAGTTTAACGATCGATTTTAGTGTATACTCTTATTTTTCCAGCAAAATGTTTGAAAATACTTTAGGTGTGACAATGCACGCCAGAGGGTTCCACAAGCCAGCCATTGAGTGCCACGGTGAAGTGAATTGCCTTGGACTATCACGTTCTAACAATGAAATGGTATGCTCCCGTAGTTCAAATAAAAATATCTATCCGGGTATTCAAACGATAGAAAATACTTAAATGATGATAATTGGTACCAAAAAGTGGCACTAGGCAGGCATATTGTGCTAGCTGGTGTCAATTGCCACGAATCATCAGAACAACCACAATTGGGAATTTTCCTTTAAATTTAAAGGATCTATTCAAGTGTATACGTTTGTTTTTTAGGAAAATGGCTGAAAACACTTTAGGTGTGATAATGTGCACCAGAGGGTGCCACGATCCAGCCATTGAGCGCCATGGTGGCGTGAATTGCCTTGGACACTCACTTTCTAGCAAAGAAATGGTATGGTCCTGCAGTTCAAATAAAAATATATATTGGTATATTCAAACGTCAGAAAACGCTAAATTGATGATTAAAGGTACTGGAGGGCGCCACTAGGCAGGTACATTGTGCCAAACTGGTGTCAACTGCCACGAGTCGTCAGAAGAAACGCTATTGGGAATTTTCGTTAAATTTAAACGGTAGATTCTAGTGTATAGTGTTATTTTGTAGGAAAATAGCTGAAAATGCTTGAGGTGTGATTTTGCGCACCAGAGAGTGCCCACGAATCAGCCATTTAGCACCACGGCTGCGTGAATTGCCTTGGACAATTATGTTCTAGCAATGAAATGGTATATTCCCGCAGTTCAAATAAAAAATATTTATCGGGATATTCAAAAGTCAGCAAACGCTCAATTGATTATTACAGGTACCAGAGGGTGCCACTAGGCAGGCACATTGTGCCACGTTGGCGTCAATTGCCACGAGTCATCAGAAGAAACGCTATTGGGATTTTCCTTTAAGTTTAAAAGATCAACTCTAGTGTAAACGGTTATTTTGCGGGAAAATATCTGAAAATACTTAAGCGTGATAATACGCACCAGAGGGTGTCGTGCGCCATCCACTGAGTGCCAAGGTGACGTGAATTGCTAGGAGTCCTCAGAAGAAACGTTATTGGGAATTTTCCCTTAAGTTTAAAGGATCAATTTTAGTGTAAACGGTTATTTTTATAGGAGAATGTCTGGAAATGCTCAAGGTGTGATAATACACGCCAGAGAGTACCACATACCAGTACTTGAGCACCACGCTGGTAACAATTACTAGCAGTCATCAAAAGAAACACTATTGGGAATTTTAATTTGACTTTAAAGGATCGTTCCTAGTGTAAACGATTATTTTTGTAGGAAAATGTTTGAAAATGCTTCAGGTGTGATAACGCACGCCAGAGGGTACCGTGTGCCAGCCATAGTGTGCCACAGATTGGGAATTGAGAAGAAATAATACCAGCAAAGAATGAAGACAATACGGAATTAAGTTGTATATCTTGTGTCCCCTTGAATTTATCCCTAATAACTCACCCCCTGTTCTCGACGGATCTAAAGTTATTCATTAAAAGTAGTGGTTTTCGTGCAGTATTATATTTTTAATGTTGTGGATATACTTATGGTAACTTTCTCAGCATTTATATTGACAATCCTCGATTGAACGACTTTCCAGTTGAAAATATCTCTTTCCCACTTGTATAATGTTGATTTCAGTGGCCTATGAATAATGTGTTTTAATAATGTTTCTAAATTTGTTTATTAATAAAAGCTATTTTTACAATAAAAAGTCTTTGTCCTTTAGATTTCTTGTTCCAGGATGAATCTTCTATATATTATACTAATACAATTTATGCATCTTAGCCTATGTTCATAGGCATGCTTGTTCAATATTGCCTCTAATATATGTGCAAAATTATATGTAGCGAAGAGAAAAAGACAGAATTTTGACAACATATAAAGGTGTACCATATTCTAGCCATAAGGATACTCTTGGTTTTATTTCACCTCTGATAGCGCATTCCAGTTCCAATAAAGTAAAAGAGTCTATTGCTAAAAAAAATCTTGAAAAAAGGAATCTAGAAGAAAAAAAGGCCTTGAAGAAACTGAAATCTTGAAGAAAAATACATCTCTTAAAGTATTACGTAACATTCCACGTGTGCCTCCTCATTACGTAAGTCACACGCGCGCTATCATTACGTATCACACATGTGTGTGCAGTTCAAAGTTACAAACGAGGGTCCCTCGGACCCCTGAACTCTAACAAGTGACGTGAGATTACGTCACTCTAAGAAAATTCTCGCAAGACTACGTTATTCTCAGCATAGGTAAACATTCCCTATACCATTACACAACAAAAAAGTGTACTATAGTATTACATGACATACAGGTTTACTATACGATAACAATCAGGTGTACTATGCCACTACATAACACACAAGCGTACTATAATATTGCGTAGCAAACCATTGCATAACGGATCGTCTTTGTTCTTGGAAAATCAGTACAGGACCACTTAACGCCTCGCCTTCTGTTCGTGGAATAAACTGGAAATTCTTTTGTCTGCTATCAACAACGAAAACAAAGGCCATGTGTGTAAAGCAGAAAAAAACTATATGAATGGGATTTGATCAATTTGGACTATGTCCCTAATTGGGAGGCTCCTGAAGGTTTTTCCCTACATCCTTAGGTTTTTAAACAATCAACGAAAAAACTATGACGTAACGTATACGTTTGCATCTTAACTAGCGGCCCCTGAAGGTTTTTCCTGACTCTTGTAAGTGTTTAAACAATCAATGAAAAAACTGTGACGTAATGTCTACGTTTGCATCTTTATTGGCAGGTCCTGAAGGTTTCTTCCTACATCATTAGGCGTTTAAACAATTCAAAAAATAACAATCCCTATTACGTAACAAACAGATGCACTATAACAAACAGGTGTACTATAGTGTTGCGCAAGACCCAGGTGTGCTTAGAAACATCTTGAGGGAATCGCCCATAAACTTCTTCGTGATTAACGGTGAAGAACAAAAGAGTATCCCTTATGGCTGCTTTTAAAATCATTATGCCTTCTTACTCTTTTTGAGAGACAAAAGTGATTGAAGATCAACGAGACCTTCCCCCCCACACCCCTTTTTAGATGCACTCCTTCCCAAGACATTCAACTGAAATTTCCAGATATTAATTTGGTTAAAAATAGTCTGAAGACCCAAAAAAATGTCTCCAAGAATGAAATGACCCCCACAGCCCCCTTGGCAAGGGCTGAAAGCTGTCCGGGTTGCCCATTGTTTACATATAGCTTTTATATTTGGGAAAGGGGACAAGTTTAATAGTGATTGATAGTGAATAAATCGTCTTTTTATTTGGAAGTTTCAGGTGAAGTATGCTATACATCAAAACTATTTACCTGTTAATGCACGCCTTTATAGGATGGGGGAAATAAAACCCTAATTCCAAGAACCGTGGATCGGAACCCATTTCAACGCCCATACCATGTTCCAATGACCCGCTAGTTCTGGAGAAAAAGAAAGAAGAGGACGAAACATTCGGGTATTAAGCTCTATTTCAAAATTCCTGAGAATTTATTTCGCAATTAGTTTTAGTGTTGAGATGGAATAGGTACCATCTATCATTATCAAATCAGCTTTGTATTTGAGTGAATTTCTTTTCAATTGATAGTTTTTTCAAAACTATTTTGTTTTATTTTCCACTTGCAGATGAGACTGGGAAGGGGAGTAATTATGAAGGGGATTTTAAACAGCAGTTGGAAGGTTAGTAGAAAGGCCTCATGAGGTCCCACGGGGACTCTATATATGGGCATAGAGTCCCTAGGGAGAACACCCATGCTGTCAGTTCGACGGGGACTCCATATATGGGCACGGAATCCCTAGGGGAATGGTTTTCCGAGAAATTGGTGTTCGTCCAGGAGAATTGTTCCCGGGTGAAGTTTATTAATGTCTTTGGAGTTCGTCCAGGAGAATTGTTTCGGGGCGAAGTTTATTAATGTCTTTGGTGCTTGTCCAGGAGAATTGTTTCTGGGTGAAGTTTATTAATGTCTGACGGACGATGTCAAGGTTGATTGATTTGTCACGAAAGGGGAATTAATTTTTTTTTTCGAAGGGGAATTATTGATCTACGAAAGGGGAATTAATTTGTTGTTTCTATGGGGAATTATTGATTCACGAAAGGGGAATTAATTTGTTGTTTCTAAGGGAAATTATTGATTCAAGAAAGGGCAATTAATTTGTTGTTTCTAAGGGGAAGGTGGGGAAGAGATATATTGATCTAGGACTCGAGAGAGAAAATGGATTTCCGAGAAATTGATTGCGTAACATAACCTAACCTCATGAGCCCATGATGAGACTCCATATATGGGCATAGAATCCCTCGAGGGGAGAGGATTTCCGAGATATTGATTGCGTAATCGAAGCGAGAGAATTCCCAAGAAATTGATTACATAATCGGTAGAGCCCTATCAGGAGCTCGTGAAGGGAATCCGTTTATGGGCATAGAATGGCGTAATCGATTAGAAAAATGGATTTCTGAGAAATTGACTACATAATCGGTAGAACCCTATCAGGAGGTCGTGACGGGGGTCCATATATGGACATAGAATGACGTAATCGACTAGGACAAATGGATTTCTGAGAAATTAATTACATAATCGGTAGAACCCTATCAGAAGGTCATGATGGGACTCCATATATGGGCATAGAATGACGTAATCGACTAGGACAGTTGGATTTCTGAGAAATTGATTACATAATCAGTAGAACCCTATCAGGAGGTCATGACGGGAGTCCATATGTGGGCATAGAATTACGTAATCAACAAGGACAGTTGGAATATTTCAGTAGTGGTTCGTCGTGGTTTACCTTGTCACAGTTACATTCTGTTGTTTTTTCAAAGTTCATTTTGAATTTTTTTCGTTGAAATGCTAGAGTTGGAATATTTCAGTAGCGATACGTCGTGGTTTACTTTGTCACAGTTACATTCTCTTAATTTTTGAAAGTTCATTTTGAATTTCTTTCATTGAAATGCAAGGGTTGGAATATTTCAGTAGTGGTTTGTTGTAGTTTACCTTGTCACAGTAACATTTTCTCGATTTTTCAAAGTTCTTTTTGGATTTGTTTCATTGAAAGACAAGAGTTGGAATATTTCAGTAGCGTTTCGTCATGGTTCATATTGTCACAAATACGTTTTCTAGATTTTTCAAATTTTATTTTAGATTTCTTCGTTGAAACGCTGGAGGTGGACTATTTCAGTAGTGCTTTGTCTTGGTTTACCTTGTCACAGTTACATTCTCTTAATTTTTCAAAGTTCATTTTGAATTTCTTTCTTTGAAATGAAAGAGTTGGAATATTTCAGTAGTGTTTTGTTGTTGTTTACCTTGTCACAGTTTCATTATCTTGATTTTTCAAAGTTCATTTTGAATTTCTATCATTGAAATGCAAGAGTTGGAATATTTCAGTAGTGTTTTGATGTGGTTTACCTTGTCAAAGTTACGTTCTCTCAATTTTTCAAAGTTCATTTTGAATTTTTTTCATTGAAATGCAAGAGTTGGAATATTTCAGTAGTGTTTTGTCGTGGTTTACCTTGTCACAGTTACATTCTCTTAATTTTTCAAAGTTCATTTTGAATTTCTTTCGTTGAAATGCAAGAGTTGGAATATTTCAGTAGTGTTTTGTTGTGGTTTACCTTGTCACAGTTACATTCTCTTGATTTTTCAAAGTTCATTTTGAATTTCTGTCGGTGAAATGCAATAGTTGGAATATTTCAGTAGTGTTTTGTTGCGGTTTACATTGTCACAGTTACATTCTCTTGATTTTTCAAAGTTCATTTTGAATTTCTTTCATTCAAATGAAAGAGTTGGAATATTTCAGTAGTGTTTTTTAATGGTTTAGCTTGTCACAGTTACATTTTCTTGATTTTTCAAAGATCATTTTGGTTTTCTTTCGTTGAAATGCAAGAGTTGGAATATTTCAGTAGTGTTTTGATGTGGTTTACCTTGTCACAGTTACGTTCTCTTGATTTTTCAAAGTTAATTTTGGTTTTCTTTCGTTGAAATGCAAGAGTTGGAATATTTCAGTAGTGTTTTGTTGTGGTTTACCTTGTCATACTTACATTCTCTTGATTTTTCAAAGTTCATTTTGAATTTCATTCATTGAAATGCAAGAGTTGGAATATTTCAGTGGTGTTATGTCGTGGTTTACCTTGTCACAGTTAAATTCTCTTGATTTTTCAAAGTTCATTTGAATTTCTTTCATTGAAATGCAGGAGTTGGAATATTTCAATAGTGTTTTGTCATGGTTTACCATGTCACAGTTACATTTTCTTGATTTTTCAAAGTTCATTTTGGATTTCTTTCGTTGAAATGCAGGAGTTGGAATATTTCAGTAGTGTTTTGTCATGGTTACCTTGTCACAGTTACATTTTCTTAATTTTTCAAATTTAATTTTGATTTCATTCGTTGAAATGCAAGAGTTGGAATATTTCAGTAGTGTTTTGTTGTGGTTTACCTTGTCACAGTTACATTCTATTGATTTTTCAAAGTACATTTTGAATTTCTTTCGACGTAATTCAAGAGCGAGAACACTACAGTAGCGTATGGTCGTGGTTTACATTATTACACTTACTTTTTCATGATTATTCAAAGTTCATTTCGAATTTATTTAATTTAAATGGACGAGCGGTATTACTTCTTTAGATTTCTTTTATGGTTTACCATTTCAAAGTTACATTCTCTTGATTTTTATCAAGTTAGGTTAGGTTAGGTTAAGTTAGGTTAGCCTACGTACGCTCGTGTACGCAGGCTATCCTAACCTAACTTAACCTAACCTAACCTAACTTGATCTAGCCTAACCTAACCTAACCTAACAAAAATCAAGAAAATGTAACTGTGTCAAGGTAAAGCACAACAAAACATATTTCAACGAAAGAAATTCAAAAATGAACTTTGAAAAATCAAGAGAATGTAACTGTGACAAGGTAAACCATGAAAAACCCCTAATGAAAAAATCCAACTCTTAACCACGACAAAATACTACTGAAATATTCCAACTCTTGCATTTCAACGAAAGAAATCCAAAATGAACTTTGAAAAATCAAGAGAATGTAACTGTGACAAGGTAAACCACGACAAAACACTACTGAAATATTACAACTCTTGCATTTCAACGAATGAAATTCAATATGAACTTTGGGAAATCAAGAGAATGTATCTGTGACAAGGTGAACCATGAAAAAACACTACTGATATATTTCAACTCTAGCATTTCAACGAAAAGAAATTCAAAATGAACTCTGAAAAATTAAGAGAATGTAAAAGTGACAAAGTAAACCATGACAAAACACTGCTCAAATATTCCAACTCTTGCATTTCAATGAAAGAAATCCAAAATGAACTTTGAAAAATTCAGAGAGTGTAACTGTGACAAGGTAAGCCATAACAAAACACTACTGAAATTTTCCAACTCTTGCAATTCAACGAAAGAAATTCAAAATGAACTTTGAAAAATCAAGAAAATGTAACTGTGATAAGGTGAACCACAACAGAACACTACTGAAATATTCCAACTCTTGCATTTCAACGAAAGAAATCCAAAATGAACTTTGAAAAATTAAGAGAATGTAACTGTGAATAGGCAAACCATGACAAAACAATACTGAAATATTACAACTCTTGCATTTCAATGTAAGAAATCCAAAATGAACTTTGAAAAATTAAGAGAATGTAACTGTGACAAGGGAAACCACCACAAAACACTACTGAAATATTCCAACTCTTGCATTTCAACGAAAAGAAATTCAAAATGAAGTTTGAAAAATCAAGAGAATGTAACTGTGACAAGGTAAGCCATAACAAAACACTACTGAAATATTCCAACTCTTGCATTTCAACGAAAGAAATTCAAAATGAACTTTGAAAAATCAAGAAAATGTAACTGTGATAAGGTGAACCAAAACAGAACACTACTGAAATATTCCAAGTCTTGCATTTCAACGAAAGAAATCCAAAATGAACTTTGAAAAATTAAGAGAATGTAACTGTGAATAGGTAAACCACGACAAAACACTATTGAAATATTCCAACTCTTGCGTTTCATCGAAAGAAATCCAAAATGAACTTTGAAAAATTAAGAGAATGTAAGTTTGACATGGTAAACCACAACAAAACACTACTGAAATATTCCAACTCTTGCATTTCAACGAAAGAAAACCAAAATGAACTTTTAAGAATCAAGAGGATGTAACTGTGACAAGATAAACCACAACAAAACACTACTGAAATATTCCAACTCTTGCATTTCAACAAAAGAAAACCAAAATGATCTTTGAAAAATCAAGAGAATGTAACTGTGACAAGGTAAACCATGACAAAATACTACTAAATATTCCAACTCTTGCATTTCAATGAAAGAAATTCAAAATGAACTTTGAAAAATCAAGAGAATGTAACTGTGACAACGTAAACCGCAACAAAACACTACTGAAATATTCCAACTATTGCATTTCACCGAAAGAAATTCAAAATGAACTTTGAAAAATTAAGAAAATGTAACTGTGACATGGTAAACCGCGACAAAACACTAGTGAAATAATCCAACTCTTGAATTTCAATGAAAGAAATTCAAAATGAACTTTTGAAAAATCAAGACAATGTAACTGTGACAAGGTAAACTACGACGAAACACTACTGAAATATTCCAACTCTTGCATTTCAACGAAAGAAATTCAAAAGAGCTTTTAAAAATCAAGAGAATGTAATTGTGACAAGGTAAACCACAACAAAATACTACTTAAATCATCCAACTATTTTATTTCAATGAAAGAAATTCAAATGAACTTTGAAAAATCAAGAGAATGTAACTGTGACAAGGGAAACCACGACAAAACGCTATTGAAATATTCCAACTCTTGCATTTCAATGAAAGAAATTCAAAATGAACTTTGAAAAATCAAGAAAATGTAAGTGTGACAAGGTAAACCACAACAAAACACTACTGAAATATTCCAACTCTTGCATTTCAACGAAAGAAATCCAAAATGAACTTTGAAAAATCAAGAGAATGTAACTTTGACATGGTAAAGCACGACAAAACACTACTGAAATATTCCAACTCTTGCATTTCAACGAAACAAATCCACAATGAACTTTCAAAAATCGAGAGAATGTAACTGTGACAAGGTAAACCACAACAAACCACTAGTGAAATATTCCAACTCTTGCATTTCAATGAAAGAAAATCAAAATGAACTTTAAAAAATTAAGAGAATGTAACTGTGACAAAGCAAACCACGAAGTAACACTACTGAAACATTCCTACTCTTGCATTTGAACGAAAGAAATTCAAAATGAACTTTGAAAAATCAAGAGAAGGTAACTGTGACAAGGTAAACCACGACAAACCACTACTGACATATTCCAACTGTCCTAGTCGATTACGTCATTCTAGGCCCATATATGGACTCCCGTCATGACCTCTGGATAGGGTTCTACCGATTTTGTAATCAATTTCTCAGAAATCCAACTGTCCTAGTCGATTACGTCATTCTATGCCCATATATGGAGTCCCGTCATGACCTTCTGATAGGGTTCTGCCGATTATGTAATCAATTTCTCAGAAATCCATGTGTCCTAGTCGATTACGTCATTCTATGTCCATATATGGACCCCCGTCACGACCTCCTGATAGAGTTTTAACGATTATGTAGTCAACTTCTCAGAAATCCATTTGTCCTAATCGTCTACGTCATTCTATGCCCATAAATGGATTCCCGTCACGAGCTCCTGATAGGGTTCTACCGATTATGTACTCAATTTCTTGGGAATTCTCTCCCTTCGATTACGCAATCAATTTCTTGGAAATCCTCTCCCCTCGAGGGATTCTATGCCCATATATGGAGTCCCATCATGTAATCATGAGGATAGGTTAGGTTACGCAATCAATTTCTCAGAAATCCATTTTCCCTCTCGAGTCCTAGATCAATATATCTTTTCCCCACCTTCCCCTTAGAAACAACAAATTAATTTCCCTTTCTTGAATCAATAATTCCCCTTAGAAACAACAAATTAATTCCCCTTTCGTGAATCAATAATTCCCCTTAGAAACAACAAATTAATTCCCCTTTCGTAGATCAATAATTCCCCTTAGAAACAACAAATTAATTCCCCTTTTGTGACAAATCAATCAACTTTGACATCGTTCGTCAGACAATTATAAACTTCACCCGGAAACAACTCTCCTGGACAAGCACCAAAGACATTAATAAACTTCGCCCTGAAACAATTCTCCTGGACGAACTCCAAAGACATTAATAAACTTCGTCCCGGAACAATTCTCCTGGACGAACACCAATTTCTCGGAAATCCATTCCTCTAGGAATTCCAGGCCCATATATGGAGTCCCCGTCGAACTGACAGCACGGGTGTTCTCCCTAGGGACTTTATGCCCATATATGGAGTCCCCGTGGGACCTCAGGAGGCCTTTCTACTAAGGTTTTCGATCAGAGAAATTTTAGCGGTATACCTTTTATGGTTTTTACTCTTCAAGTGACACTAAATTCACATTTTGGCACCTTAAGGTATTTAATGATGGTGTTGCCATGATGAAATTATAAAAAGTGCGTAAATATGAAGGTTAACTTTCAAATGACCTTAAACAGCTCTCCATGATACTCTAGTGTCCTATTAGTCCTTGAAAAATAAAAAATAAAAAAATCTTATCAGTGTTATCAGCTTTTCTTCTTATTTTCATAAATTTGTATCCCAATAAACTTTTACTCTTAAGATGAATAATAGCTGTCATTCCTGAATCAGAATTAACACCAAATTTTTCCAAAGAGATTAATCTTTTTAAACCAATTTTCAAGTTTTTGGCTGCTATGGGACGTGATTTTCTCTATTCTATGTTGTAGCTTAAGGTGCAACAATGAGATTTCAATACGTTCGGGCCCTAGGGATGATAAGTTTTGTTAATTTCAAGCATTTAATACAGAAGGATATATTGTTGGTTTTGAGGTGTGAGGGAGGGAGGAATAGTTTGGTATCCAAATAGCATAAATAGGAAAAAACTTGCATAAGAATTAATCAATGATTTAGGTCATTTCATTCCATTCAAGTTTTATCACTTCTAGAGGGTTGAAGAGGGTGAAGAGGGAAGAGGTTGAAGAGGGTTGAGCTGATTGGAGATTATTTGAGTGGGATTGAGCCTAACCCGGCTCGGTTAAACGAGGTTTGGGTTGCATTAGAATCGAGTTAAATGAGGGTGTAATTGTATGGGAGCTGAATTGGATAGTTGAGTTAAATGGGGGTTGCGTTAAATGGGAGTTCGGTTAAACTGAAGTTGAATTTAACGAAGGCTCAGTTTAACGGGAGTTCAGTAGCTAGGCGGTTCAGTTAAATGGGATCAGTTGCAAGGAGTTTAGTTAAACTAGGGCTCAGCTGCACGAAAACCTAAAAATCAATTGAATTTTGATCTGCATCATGGTGAATCCCTGGCTTGATGGCTATTAGAGGATCCTGATTTTTGTTCTCCAGAGATGTAGCTATTTGGAGTGCTTTGAGGTCTTATAATTTTAAAATGATTAGAAAAGTGGTAATAGCTTTTGATTGGTGACTTTGACTGAAAGTACTCTTTATATTCATTCAGTATCTGCATTTGATAACAGTCTAAGTCACTAACGTATTGTGCTCGTAAAAGTTTGATATCTACAATGCAAACAAACATTCGTTTTCTTAGAGTTTCAGTTTCATGTTTTAGAGTTTTAATTTCAGGGCTTCTTCTGGTAGCAACACCGAGTTTATATGTATTAAGATCAGAAATGTATGCAGGAAGTGCCTCTGGGATAAAGTTTGCTGTGATTTCTCTTGACTTTTGTGATTATTGGGATTGTCAATTCGTCAAACAGTAGGGAGAGGGGGCAGTTTTGTTGTTTTTCAAATTTTTCTTGAGGAAAATACCAAGAAAAAACTCATTTTTTAATGAGCACACCAAAAATAGTTGTTTTCATTTGGGGTAAGGAGGCAAAATAATCATGGGGAACCGTAAATTCTCCCCTGCCCAATTGACTCTACTGGTTCCTGCTGCTTCGAAAACCCTCCTGCCAAATTATGCCCTGTGCAGGCATTGCAAAAATATGTTTGTGCAAATTCGTGTTATTATGCCTTAAGCAAATATGGTTAAAGTAATTTGCAGTCGACGAAATATTCTCAAGCCGATCCAAAACCATGATATATCTCATTTCTCACAATATTTTGCGTGAGCGTTTGGTTCACAGCAATTTATTTTTATAAATGGGTATATGATCTAGCACTTCAAAATAATTCTATTCAATGTCTGATCAAAAGATCTGAAGAAGAAACACAATAGTCCAGTAAATCTACGGAAAAAATAGACGATCTGGGACAAAATTGCAATATAAATGATTTTTATACCATTTTGTAGAGAAAAAAATTCTGTACAACAAACCAAAGGAATCCCCTTGGCAGAACAGGGTGAAAAACAGGGGGACAGGGGAAACTCCAGTGGAAAACTCGAAAATCTACTACCGGTAGTTTTGATGCTGAGAATGGTAATCCTGATGCTTTTGGGTCCAAGAAGATCTAATATGCGTTTTTTTTATTGCTGTGTAATAGGTCGTTCCCCCGTTTCCCACTTACAGGGGGAAAAGAGGGGGAAAAAAGATCCTGTACAGCTGTCTTCAAGACTTGTTTTCTGGGAGTATGCGACTGCGAGAAGAATAAATATGTTACTTTGATTGCTCTGTCATTAGCCTTTCACCCCCCCCCCCCCCGCCCTTTCCAGTTACAAGGGAAACAGAGAGGGACATCAACATATCCTCTAAAAGGAAAAGATAGTCAGATGGCTCTACAGAATTTGGAGAGGAGACAAAGGTCTATCAACTCGGTTTTAAAATATTCTAACACCGTTTTGACGAGAGTTTAATATCTTTTTCCCTGGTTCTTCTCTTTTCCACTTTCCTTGAGATTCACTGATGGTGCATTTACACATAGCAGAAATCTGAGCGGATTGTGAAAACCGAGCTGATTTCCCCACCGGTTTTGTGCTTGAAATTTTCTCTAGCCGAAAGCTATTGGTCGTTAAGATCGTAAAGTGAATTCAAACTCTAGTGAAAATTTGGAGCTTTTCTTATAGCTCAGGCTGTTTTCAAATATTTTATTTTGTGAGGCAGAGTAGAAATAGAAGGAAACAATTTATGTTACTTGGAAAGTGCGACGCGTCACGCTGGTTGTACAGTTCCTGAATTCTAATTTTACGTGTGAACAAGCGGTAATTCTTACATACAACTTAAGGTACTTTGCTTCTTCGCTTGACGTCCTATGTCTGAGATTGCGTCAAAGTTCTTAACTGCACCTCCTGGCTTGAGGCTGAGTAGAAATGTTGAACTCACAAATCTTATGGACAGATTCGCTTCTATGTGGTTGTTTTCGTGTCCAAAACAGGGTTTAGGTTTGGGTTTAGCCGCAAGTGCGACTAAAATGTGGCTCGTGCAAAAAGCTCCTCTTTCTTGCCTAATAAGTTTTTGTTTGTAGTTTTCATATGACACCCTATTCATGGAGGAAGAACATGAACGTTGCAAGCTCTGCAGCCGCAGCATCCGTACTGGTGGTGAAAGTGTCAGAATCACAAAAAAGGAGCTCTTTGGATCAACGAGGTCAGTGTGCAACGGGGTGAACAGATAACAGTTGAAGACGGTGAAATAGTACACAACCAGTGCAGAAAAGACTACTGCCGTCCGACGTCCCATAGCTTGTCCCTTAAAAAGAAAGAATGACGATTTCGAGAATACTCCAGCAGGGTAGACAAGTGCCTTTCTTCTTCTACAACAGAAGTCAACAGGGAGAACAATCTTGTGTACAAACCCATACCGACCATCACCTTCGACGACAAGATAGATAGTATTGACCTACTAAGGCATGCAAGCTGGGTATAGGACACGAAATGGGCCAAATTGAGTGGATTTATGCAAGCAATTCACCATGGGTCACACAAAGGTGCCTCGTCAATTGTTTTTCTGCCTATGATCGACTATAATCCCTCCGATCTTTCTTGTGTATATACGACCTTACATTTTATCTCCGATAAAGCACGCCAGCACGGCAGTTCCAATGATCACTGGTCTCCATTGCCGTATGAGCTTTCTTGGAGCGATCGGGCACTTGATGACGGAAACAGGAATAAAAGAAGTGCTCGAATGCCTATATGCGGTTAACGCTATTACGCATATCCTTAGCTGCAAGGCTGTTTCAAGAGCCATGAGAGCGCACGAGCTTATAGAGTCAGCATTGCAGGTCACTCTCATTTCCAAGTCGTATGGTTTCGACTGCACAGATGAAATACGTGCGAGACATCAAGATTTGGCAGAAGCTCCGGCAATATATATGGCTCTACTGAATGAGGAATGACCCTCAAAGACGCATCCTACGCAGGCATAGTACGTCAAATACAAACCCGAATGAGGGAGTTTCAAGACTCGCTGCAGAACAAAATGACTGCAAAAATATGGCTTCAGCATTCAGAAATGTTCGGAGTGCTTAAGAAGGCCATCCTGGTAGAACAGACTGGAAACTGAGTGCAGTATCTTCAAGCACTCTCTGAGATGCTCCCTTACTTTGCAGCTGCAGGCCACAAACTGTAAACAAACTCGGTGAAATATTTCTTCAGCAAATGAAAGACCTGAAAGAAAGTAACCAGAAGCTGTATAAATACATCACAGATGGGATGTTTGTCATTCGAAGAAGCGATAAATTTTGGGCTGGGCTCTCTCAGGACTTAGTAACTGAGCACGTACTAATGAGGTTGTTCAAAACAAGCGGGGGACTCACGAGAAGAAATGGTATGAGTTAGACGCAAAGGTTGATCTAGACAGTGTCAATGCCAGTACGAGCTGAAATTAATGAGCTTATGCAGTCACTCACCGGCGTTGAGTACGTGTCATCTGGCCAGCACGTTTCCGCAAGACCAGCTCGAATAGAAAGAGATAGAAAGGACATAAAGGCTTCAGTAGCTTTTTTGCACTGTCCTGTCCGTAGGACAACTGCACTCAATTGCGGAATATATCGAATGGTATTACAGCAGCAAAAGATGTTAACGCGGATGAAGCAAAGGCGAAAGGAAAATAAATTCTGAATTCAATAGACGGTGCCGATGCCAATCGATAAATCTTCAAATGTAAGAGCAAAGCAATTACAATCGCCTATCAAGGCAACATTTCCGAAGCTGAGGGTGAAGACATACAAATTGACGCAAGTCTTCTATTCCAACGTCTTGCAGAAGCGGCAGCTACAGCTGGAGGGGATGTGGAAGAAACTTTCAGATTTGAATTCTCCATCTTTCCTACTGCCTTTTTCGAATTGGCAAGCCTGCCATGACAGCCAGATAAAGCAGAGTTAGCGAAAGCTATTTGGAAATTAGCAAAGGCAGAACCTGTGAACGTCCTATTAAAGGAGCTGGAAAAACACATAATCGATGGCGGATGGCTGCTCCAGCATATTCCATCGAAAACAGGAAAAAATTTCGAACAGATTTCCAACAGTTACGTTTCCTTCGTGGCACAGGAGTATTCAAGTGTTTCTGTCGTCTTTGATGGTTACACTTTAGGTCCGTCTACCAAAGATGTCACCCAAGTTAGACGAACGAAAGGTATCCAATGTCCGACCGTCGATTTCACACTGAGTATGAAACTGATAGGAAGAAGGAGGATTTCTTGCGGAATCCCAACAATAAGCAGTACATTATTCGAGCTTTTGGTAAGAAGCTTGTCCAAGCCGGCCTCACTGTCCTTCATGCAGAGAGAGATGCGGACGTTCTGATTGCATTGACAGGTGTTGATGCCGACAAGGAAGGGGTAAACGCTGTAGTCGGAAACAACACTGATTTATTGATCCTTCTCCTCCATAACCTGCCTCCGGAAGCCAGGGATCTCTATTTCGAAACCAGTACCAAATCAAGACCGTTGTCAACTAAATACTGGCACATCAACTTTATCAAAAGATCGCTGGGGCAGGTTTGTCACTATATTCCTGTTGGCCAAGCTCTTCTAGGTTGCGACACGACATCCCGTTTGTTTGGGATAGGAAATCAGGCTGTCCTGACATTCCTAAAATGCCATGAAGAATTTAGGAATAACTTTGCAGTGTTCCTTAATCCGCGATCTAGGAAAAAAGAAGCCCAGCTAGTCGGTGAGAATCTTTTGCTGTGTTTCTACAAGGCTAGGAAAGGGGAGGGTCTCAGCAAAGTTAGGTACAGGGTTTTTCTTGAGAAACTGAACAGCCCAAAGACATCAGCTTTTGTAAACCCAGAGAGCCTTCCACCAAATCCATCGGCTGCGAAATTTCATTCTTATAGAGTCTTCTATCAGATAATGGAGTGACGTAATACTGCGTCAGAACTTGACCCGAAATACTGGAGTTAGCAATTACGTGACGGACGCCTCACTCCAATCATGACAGACATTAGACCTGCTCCGCCTCATCTGGTAAATGTGATTCGTTACAGCTGCATGCGCTCCAACTGTGACAGTTCGCGCTGTAGTTGCCAAAAAAAATGGATTGCCATGCACACTTGCTTGCAAAGACTGCCTAGGGATTGCGAGTTCCAATAAAAATGTTTTTGTTGATAGTGATGAAGAAGATGATATTTAGTACAAATCCTTGATCTTATCCTTTTTAGTTTAATATAACCCGTAATTATCTATTGCTGTGATTATCGAAGTTTCCTGATTTGTTTCATTTCTTACGTTTAGTTTTGTCTTATGTTTCTATTATATAGTCGAAGTAAATCTGCCCATGTACTCTGAAGGCCTGATGCATTGTCTCCCCTACGGTAAAACACTGCAGAAAAGTAAGATACAAATCTAACACCATGTTTTTTGAAATCATCGAGTCAAAAAACCTTGGGGGGAACGTTTTGACCAGCCATATCGCACAACTCTTGAGGATACTGTTTTCCCCCTCCCCCGCTAAAGGGGGAAATCGAACCAAGTCCAGCGATAAAACAAAATATCTTTCTTTTTTCGATTTCTCCGCGCAGAAAAAGAGCAGACGTGAAGTTCCAGCGCACAATAAATCTGCCCCTGAGTTTTTACAATTTTCCCCTTTTCCCCAGTTTTTTACCCTGTTCCGCCCAGGGGATTTTTGGGGACAAAAAATGAAGAAACTGAGCACATCTAGAATTTCAAAATTAACTCGGGTGTTCTGCTAAAGTGTAACTTTATATCGCTTGAAATTAGATCACCAATCAATAGCCACCTTAGAAAAAAAAAAAAAAAAAAAAAAAAAAAAAAAAAAAAAAAAAAACAGCCTTAATACTAATTTACCTGCTCAAAGTCTGAGGTCTAGAGCATTTCAAGGGACGAGAATATAATCCAAACTTTTACTGTTTGGGCTTATAGTCCTGTTTTTCAGAAGTGTCCAGGAAAAACTAGACCTCGTATGTGCTTAATGTGGTTGACTAGGAAGAGGCCCGTTAGTTGAATACACTCCCACGAAGCATTTATGGGTGCTATATGCATTACAAATGGCATAGAGGGGGGGGGGACTAGTCATTGTTTATTATTATGGGTCACGTGTAGTCTACTAGCAAAGCGCTGGTGGTCCACCAAAATTAATGGCCAAGACATGTATTCGTAGACATTGCTGGAACTTTTAGTTTCATATTTTAGGTACAATAATTTACGTATTTTGAAGAAACAAACCAAAAGTTTGGATGTCCCCATTAAAGAAAATGTATTTTTTTTTACTTGAAAACCCAAACAAATTTTTGCCCCTTTCTAGCTAAGGGGTAGTATATTGCGTTCAAGGTCATGCAGCTTTATGTATTTGTTTCATCAAGTTAATATGAGTGTCATGATCTCAGCCAATTATATGTGTACAGAATACAGGATTGGTCTTTCTGAAATCATTTTTTTTGCATTCATAGAGGAAGTGAGGTAGAGTGATTGGGATGCACCCCCCCCCCCTAAGAAAAAAAAGTAAAAATCTCTATGATTGCACAAAAATAGATAGAAGTCAGGTTACAATTCTTCTTTTCAATGTTTTTCTTTTACAACCCCAGTCTCTCAAAAAAACTAGTTAAAATCACTAAATTTACATCAATTCTTTTGATGTATTTAATATCATCAAAATTCTTGTTTCTGTTACTATTGGGCTGAGTCTCTCCTTAATTAGAGTCTCTTAAGACAAACTGTTTATGATCTTCATGAAGCGAATAAACTCATTTTTGAGGTAGTGGGTATATTATACTAGACAAACAATTAGACAGTCACGAATTATGAACGATATTATAAAAATTCTGAGACTAATTATAAGAATCTTCAAAATTCAGTAGGGATCTTCGCCCTCTTACTCCCGCTATTTTGCCTGCTTTATATTGAAAAATAAAACTAAGAACAACAGTTAATGTCTGAATTAATTACTTAATATTCTCTAATCGACATTTGGGCTATTTTTGGTCTTTGACTTGTCACAAAAGAGGTTCATTGAATAGTTAACTAATCTAATGGTAAGCGGATTCCCCAGTTAAATCAGGTTTTTTTGTTTCAATTCCAGCTTTAGCAAATTTACCTTGTTTAGCACTCGCGATACAAGTTTATTCTTCATATTTTTTTATTTTGTTTTGTATAGTTTCTTTTATTTTTCATACTATATTATCGTTACCAGTTAGACTTTCATTCTGAACCTTTAGTCTTAACCATGACGCGGCAAAGTTAGACGGCCGACTCTTCAGTGTCTTTTTTTTAAATCAATAAGCTTTATGGCTGTATTATATACTAAGCTGAACCCTCGAGTTTGTGGGAATATATTGTTGTTGCGCTGCAAATCGAACATCCCATTTTGATAATAGGAACAAAAGACTCTGCTCAGCCTAAGTCGTACTCACAGTGAGAATATGCAACATACGGTCAGTATCATAAAATGAACCACTCTTAAGTGTGCAAGGTCACCCATGAATGCGCTGGGAGAATTTCGTAAGGAAATATTTAAAAGAAATGGAAACTTCTTGGGTGCATAAGGAGGGGAGCTTGGAATACATTGGAATGGAGAAGGAGCATGCGTAGCTGTGATGGCCTCAGGTGGTTTGGTGCTGCAGTGACTTGTTAGTAGTAGCAGCGGGGGTTATATGTGTAAGAAGTGGTTTTATCTTCACTCAAAATCCAATATACATGAGGAAGTAAGTCCATGAATAAATCAGGCCGTACTGAGGTAGAGTCAATATTACTAATCGAATGGGCTGATGATATCTAGTTTGATCCATTATTCTCAGCGCCTGCAAGATCGAATGGGATGATGATATCTAGTTTGATCCATTATTCTCAACCCCCGCAAGATCCTTCCTTAGCAGCTTCCAAGCTTTCGCGAACTTTGCTAGGGAGTAAAAAGATCCTTGGTCATGAGGAAGTACATATCAATGAGATTGAAGTTAGTTCATTCATCTTTCTCACCAGTTCATTCTCATTGTGTTACTATTATTGAGAGTGTGTTACTATTATTGAGAATTTTAATTTCTTGGCTATGTACTAACGACTTTTTTTTAACAATTGATCAAACTCCTGAAAACAATCGATTAAAGCCTTAGTAATTTTCTTGTTAGATTTCTAAATACTGAATAGTACTTTGAATAGATTATTTGTCGTGTTGTCCCTGTTAATTCAAGGATGTTTTAAATTCCTCCGCCATTATTTAAGATTGTCTTAGCGATCAATTTAGCGAATTTTAAGCGATTAATAACGGTTTTCTAATGAATTTTCTAACAGTTGAAGAGTGTTTTGAGGAGGTTGTTTGACTATTATTGAGTTACTAATATTGTTACTATTATATTGCAAGTTAGTTCATTGCAATATATTAGTCACTTTTACGATAGCAAACGGGAGGTAGTCATTTTTATCCATTGTTGTGGTGTACACAGCAACCTAGGTAAGAAAACTAACAAATTGGCCAAGCCACTTGAGGTGTTCTTGGTGTTTTGCTGGTACTGCTAACCAAAGATGCGTTCATTACTCCTTACTGGAGCAATTTTCTGCAAGTTGTTAATTTTATGCAAGAAAACTTTTTTTCAGGCCTTTGTACCGTGCCTTAGAAATCTTTTGGCATGTCTGGTTTGGTATAAATCTTTCAATTTGGCTTTTTGCCAACCCACTCACATTTTTTGATGCAAAAATAGAAGATAAAATATAAATCATTTGCTCAAAACCCTACAGATAATTAAAGGGAAGTTAAATTCGTGTTCTGTAGCTAAAGAAACATTCAGGACTGTAGAAGAGATCAGTTTGGTAGACTAAAAAACAGACGAATTATTAATGCTTAAATGGGGTAAGTTCAGGAGTATATAGATAAAAAAAACTCCCGGCATGCACTGTATGAAAAGAAAATGACTTTTCTTTTGATGATAGGAACTTTTCACCATTCATACATAGATATCATTATAGATAATAAGAGATCTTGACCATGCTTAATAGCGATGACGTCATGGCAAATAAAAATAAAACCACTTAAAATATAGAAATGTAACTATTCTAAATATGAAGAACCTCTCCTTAATAAATTTATACGCCCTTGAATGATCCTCCTTCAGTACTAATCAAACGTGAGATAACATTTCAATTGAGAAAAAGGGAGTAAAATCAAATATAAAAAGCTTTTTACAGCACTGATGAAATAAAACAAAAGTATCCACGTTTATAGCCTTGACAGAACTAGGAGAGGACACCGGAGGTATTTCCTTTGAAGACACAATTCTTTCGTTTTTTTTTTACAGACACTCAGGATCATATTCTACTTTGTAATTGATGTTAGGATCAATGTTGAGTGTTACAACCACTTTTTGTCAAAGCTCGATGTTTAAACTAAACACTAGGCATCTATTGTCCTTATCTTCAAGTATAATATATCAAACTTTACCAAATGGCTCAGCCATCTTGTAGACTCTATCAACATTATCGAACTTGGGTAAACCTAGACAGCCTATTGCAATATCTTTGCTATTAAAATGTAGCAATGCAACATGTAAGGAATTCTAAAGACAGGGAATTCTAGAAGATAAAAAATTGGAAATTTTGACTATGTATCCAACAGCCGTCCTCAGCAAAACCAAATTAGAGGAAGTAGAATAACGATAAATTCAAATTGCCAGCGACACGGCCCAAGTTACCGAAACACTACACATTGAGTTTTTATATCAATAGATACATCAAAAGAATTGTCTTATTATGCTGATTTCAAATATATGTGATTTATTGAGTTTAGTGTTACTTGTCAAAAGCTACGAGTCTGAAAAATTTTGTATGATTTTCGAAATAGGATCAAGGACTAGTACTGAAAATCCCACCATCAGATACAGCGTATTCAAGAACCCTATAATAGAAGTTTCGATCTCCCATCTGCAAAAATATAGAATTTTGTACTTTTTTGCCAGAAGAAATATCACAGATGTGTGTTTATTTGTTTGTTGTTTCCTCAGGGTTGATCGTATCGAATCAATAGCCCTAAAACATCGGGAAAGGGCTCTATTGAACGGTCATCAAAAGTTCTAGTGGCCTTCTCAAGTGACCAAAATGACTGGAGGGCAACTAGCCCCCCTACAATCCTTCTTTGTTTTCTCAAAGTCGTTGGATCAAAATTTCGAGATAGCCATTTAAATCAGCATAGTTGAAAAGATCAGTAACTATGCCTTTGGGGATAATTTGACGCTCCACATCCCCTAGGGAAAGATCTGTAAGCCGTGAAATTTTCCATTTATTTACACATAGTATTATTTGTTATTGGTAATTTTACATATATTCTTCGGGTGAAGGGGTGAATTTTCTGCGGGGGGATTTTTCTCGGATACAACTTTCCGCGGGGAGGAATATTTACGATGGCGAACTTCCCAGGAGAAATTTTGCACTTGGGGGGATTTGACCGAATTCCCATTCAAAATCCTTTTTATTTGTCTTACTTTCTCTTTGCCAACTCAATTTTGCATCTGGAGATGTCCTGGGAAAATTATCCAGGGGCTATTTTGATGTATTTGGATTTCAGAGAAAAAATTTCCACGAAAGAGGGGATTTCCGGAGTGATCGGTAAAACGATTAGAAACTAAAAGTCTTTTTCAAATTAAAGTATGACAAGGAAAAAAACTTTACGGGGCACAGGAATATTCAGCGAGGCTTGAATTGTCCGGAGAGTCCTTCACGGGGGCAGGTTGTATTTTACGTGGGATGAAATCTCCACGGAGTAGTTTCTCGTGGTGGGAGGGAATTTTTCATGCAGGGTGAGCCAGATTTTCCGGTATTATTTGCAAAATCGATCAGAAATTAAATTTTAAAAAAAACAAGGTTTTTAGCTGAAAGTAAGGAGCAACATTAAAACTCAAAACGAACAGAAAGTATTCCATATATGAAGAGTTTACCCCCTCCTCAATATCTTGCTCTTTACGCTAAAGTTTGACTGTTTGTCCCATTTTTTCAAGAAAGGCACTTGAAACACAAGGGTCGTTTAATTAGAATATTAAGCTTTTTTAAGAGTGCAAAGGGATTTAGCGTAAAGAGCAAGGTATTGAAGAGCGAGGCAACCCTTTTATATACGGAATAATTTATATTTGTTTTGAGGTGTAATGTTGCTCCTTACTTTCAGTTGAAAATTATGTTTTTTTAATGTAATGATGAAAATACAGTGTGGTCTTCACGTTTGTTCACTAAAAGTAAAGTTTTCTTAACTGCCATTTTAGAGCTTATTACCGAGATCCAAATCACTCATTTCCTTCCCAACGATTTCATAATAATTTATGCTTAATTCCATGCTCCTTGCTTGAACAGTTAATTTGTTTAGAAGAGGACTTTAAACAAGTGCTTACCTCTAGATATTGAAGATAAGAACGAAGAACAGCTTTCTTGGGAAGAACCTTGATGTTTAAGCCTAAAACGCGGAACTTGAGCTCTTGTGGTCTTCCAAGGAGGTGGATAATCGGTTTGACATGGTAGGTCATCACGAGATCTTGCTGGTTGTTTATCCTCATCTGGTGTCATACAAGCTGACGCTGGAGACCTTTGCTCGTTTGAGCTGTGTGATCGAAACGATTCAGGGGGTGGGGATGTGGCTTCACGAATGGCGTGACTTCTTATAAGGAGCTTTGATTTAGAAGATAGCTAAAAAAAAAAATATAGCAGCATAAAAGTACTTGTAAACTAATTTTACGCATGGATGCTTGGGGGGGGGGATTTTTGAACAAAATCAATAGACACTATGTGCATGCTGATTGTTAAAAAGTTCCAACAGCAATATCTCAGGATTGGCCGAGGGTATAAAGTTGAAATTTTCAGGGCACGTTGAACAGTTCTTAAACCTTCAGAGAATGCTGAGGGGAGTATTAAACTAAATCAAAAGACATTATATGCATTCAGGTTATCAAAAGCATATATCTGCAATATATTAGTAGCGGCTGTGGTTCAGAATATTCAATCAAAAGATACTGTGTGCATCTCGGCTGTCAGAAGGGTGTACATGATAAATTCCAGGAAGGGCTAAAGGGATTTAGTTGAAATTTTCAGCGAATATTGAGGAGGTGTTGAAATAAATCAGAAGACACTATTTAGAGCTATTAAACTAGAATCAAATATTTTAATTCTTAAACAAGAGACATGTAAAAAGGGAGAAATATTCATTATGTTAAACAATAATAAAACTTTGACCATCAAAATCGAACAGAAATTATTTTTTTTTAATCCAAAACTCTAAATTTACAAACAAAGAAAAGTAGAGACATAGTAAACTTAAGACCAGCAAAAATAAATTGATATAATAATTCAAACTTAAAACGACCAGAAATTGCTATGAAAGTATAAACGAAACCCAAAACGTACATAAATTAAAATACCCGATCATAGCAAATATAGAGATAACAGGTACATATATAGATGAAAAAATAAATCTTAAAACGAATAAAAACTAAATTTAATATTCATATTAAACTTAAAACTA
Source organism: Artemia sp. Qi Xiang Cuo (assembly GCF_049724085.1). Taxonomy (NCBI): domain Eukaryota; kingdom Metazoa; phylum Arthropoda; class Branchiopoda; order Anostraca; family Artemiidae; genus Artemia; species Artemia sp. Qi Xiang Cuo. The sequence goes on along the minus strand of NC_142814.1, from coordinate 33,749,177 downwards.
ACACAAATTACCACAAACACTTGTTTGGTCATTACCCTATTCCCTCTTCCCAAACCGTAAAAATCTATAGCCTGTTGAACAAATTTGCACTATACTGAAAGCAAAATATATTACAAATATTTCCTTCTATATTTAGAACATTAAAAAATAAAAATAGAAACTATAGTGAAAGTATATTTCAAATTTCTGAATTTCCAGAAATTAACATCATTATATAATAAATATTCAGTTTATTTTCATTAGTTCATCCCGGTCATCTTGATTATTATAGGGATTTTCTATATATTTATCGTCGATGTTTTTAGTTTGTTCGTTTCAAGTTTGACTTGTATATTCATTTTAATTTTTACTCGTTTTAAGATTTATTTATTCATCTATATTAGTACCGGTTATCTCTATATTCACTTTGATTCTTTATTTTAATTTCTGTACGTTTTGGGTTTTGTTTATTCTCTATAGTAATTTCTGGTTGTTTCGAGTTTGAATCATTATATAAGTTTATTTTTGCTGGTTTCAAGTTTAATATGGTTCTTTAATTTATTTTCAAAACTGCTTATTCAACAATTTTTTTTAATTAATTGTAAAAAATAAGGTCAAACTATGTACAGCAGGATAGTCCTATGCAGGAGCACTCCTTCATAAACATAAATAGGGCCTAATTTTGTATTTAGGGATCCACACGAAACCACATTTGAAGTACATTTATTTTTAGTTTTCCTACAGGATAAACAAAATTTCTCTGATTTTCTAAATTGATATTGGAATTTCCCTCCGATTTCCAAAGACCAGGATGAGGATAGAAATTACAAATTGCCTTCCTTAATTCTCCTTTAAAACGAGAATCTAGATGAGTGTCTTTCAAACTTATTCTTAGAATAACTGCCCCCTTCGAACAAAATTTGACCCCCCCCCCTGTTAGCTATATAACAATATAATATAAATTTGCAAGATGTATTACACATAAAAGTTTTAGTCTCCAAAAATATGTTTTAATAAACACAAATTTTACTCAGAACTTCTAATGAGACTAACACGGATGACGCAAACTTTTAAATAGAGTTGTATGACATACTTATTTAAATTATATACTAATAGCAAAAATTAACGAAAGTATAAATGCGCAATTACTTATTGCTATCAAAAATGCGATTACTGTTCCGATTACAATTTGCTTGAAGTATTTCAAATTTTCCTTTTTGTAGCCATAGCTCGTGTGGGGTTAAAGCATTTAGTTTCTATCTATCATATGTGCGACATTTTGTGTAATTAAGTGATTTAGTTTTATAGTACTGTGTGCTTTATTATGTTAGTTTTTGTTATATAATCTTTATATTTTTTTCATTGTTATTGTTATGTACCTTGTTTTTATATGTTTTTTTATCCTCTGCTATTATTTTGTGTCATATTTTTGCCATGGCCCAAAGCGGCTTTTGTTGCAATAAATATCTATATATATGGCGTCTCACTCTTCCCATCACCATGGGAAGCAGGGTTTAGGGCAAAGACAGGGATTTTTACATCTTTTTCATGTCCAAACATGCAAGAATCTTCAATATGAATATTGGAGGGCTAACGTAGTGCCCTTCTCCTCCAACAAAACTTCCTGCAGAAATTGATTTGTATTTTCTTTCTATTCTAAGCATAAATCTAACAAAATAAGTCCGAAAATCGGCTGAGCCCTTTCGGCTCCTCCTTTAAATATCACAGTTCATTTTCCCCTTTATTCAAAATGTCAAAGATTCAAAACACGGATTAAAAGATAAGTTCCCAAAAAATCTTGTACATATAGCTTACACACGTTAGACATAACAAACAGAAGTAACTCAAGTTCTTCCCAGAAGGTTTTTGGACATTAAGCCATCATACCAACTTATAAGAGACAGCCACAACCTGTCATTGATGTTGTCTGTCAAAACGAGGTATTTGGCCAGAGATCAAGTATTTTGCACCCAAAAGTCCGAAGTGCGTTCAAAACATGAGCTAAAACTGTAACACATTAGATTTTTCTGCCCCTGGAGAACCTTAACAGCACGGGAAATGTGTTTCTGGATAACATAAACAAATCTAAAGGGAAAATCAGAATGAAGAAGCTTTCTAAAGTCTGAGCTGTCAATACTAGACCATAATGTTACTGTTTCAAAAGACTAAAATTGAGTCGGTCGAAAAAGAGCAAATAATAATAATGACAATAATATAATGAAAACAGAAGATACAGCAAGTACAGGCGCTTTTTGCCTCACATGGCAACAGAAACTCAGAAGGCCGAACACTCAGTGCCGAAGAAGCAGAAGAAGATGTCATTTACAGTAACAGAAATAATAACGACAAACATAAATTTAGTAATGATAGAAGTGGTTGCTATAATAGCTATAGAAAAGAAACTGGTATTTTCCTCTTTTTGTGGGAATGGAAGTTGAAAAGTCAAAAAAGGAAAGTGACACAATTTTCTTAGGAAATGACGATAGAAACCATCAAAAATTCAAGATTTCGTGGTTATCCAACTGAACGTCAAAGGTCAGGTGATAACAAGAGTCAAGGTACTAAATGCTTGGAATAGGTGTCATTGGAAACTCCAAAAAACTTCAGGTGCCTTGGGCACCTAACTATATGCAGGGAAAGTTTCTCTCTGGGTAATGTGATCAAACATAAGGCAAAATACGGTACATAAAAGCTTGATCATGTCTGAGTTGTCAATCTCTGCCTAGAATAGTGCTATTTCTAAAGATCAAACTGAGTCAGTTAAAAAAAAAAATTCTGTTTGTATCAACATACTCCAGAATTAGGTTATAAAACACATTTATTCCCGTCACCTGAATTCTTCTAATCTTCTCAAGTGTTTGCAGCTTCAGATCAAATGTTTGCAACTTCATGAAATTACAGTCGTGTTTTTTTTTACAATTTTAAACTGAACTTTTTGATTCCTTTCATAAATTATTCGATTTTTCTGTTTGTTACCATGATTACTTCTATCCATAGATAAATCAATTTCTAATTCAAGTCATTTTTATCGAACAAACGGCTTCAGCCTTACTTCTTATTTAAGTAAAAAAGTTTATTTTTTGAAATGAAAGTAAAGAGCAACATTAAAACTTATGACAAAAAGAAATTATCCTGTTTATGAGGGGACTGCCCTCTCCTCAACCCTAGCTCTTTACACTTAAGGTTTATAGCGCTTTACTGAAAGTATTTATGAGTGCAAGAGTTTTATTTACCGATTGCCTTCAAACACCTTTCTTGTGATTGAGCAGTCGGTTTTAAAGCATTGGGTACAGAAAGTCGAAGTTAGGACAAAGACCGAAGTTTGAAAAGAACTCAGTTTAAGTTTTAAATTCGTTCTTCATTTTTATTTGAAAAACATATTTTTTTATATTTAATATCTGTTCCTTTTAATACCATAACCAGGATTGTCCTGAATATGGGGAGGGCCATCCGCCCCTTCAAACACTTTACATCAAAGTTTTGACTTTTGTTAAGTTTGACTGCTTCTAGAAAAGGGGCTCATTTACTGTATTTGCTTTCATTTCATTTTATTTTTATTTGAAAAACATATCTTTTATTTAATGTCTGTTCGTTTTAATGCCATAACCAGGGCTGTCCTAAATATGGGGAGGGCTATCTGCCCCTTCAAACGTTTTACATCAAATTCTTCAAATCAAAGTTTGAATATTGCAAACTTTCACTGCTTCTAGAAAAAGAGCTCATTTACTGTATTTGCTTTTCTAAATGAATTATAATTCTACAAAACAAATTTTCGTTTATGAAATAAGACGGATGCTTCCGTCCCCTCAGCATCCATACTAAACACTTCATTCTATATTCATCCATATTTATTTTCTTCCTAAGGAAGATTTGTCAGAGGCTAGATCTATACTCGTCTTAGTTTATCTCTTGCTTTATATACCACATTGGGTAGCTCTAATCCTTTCCTTTTAAATCCATTCTGAAAATAATCCTCGGAACTCTTTCCTAGCTACCCTAGGGATGCATTTATCCTCCTTTAGAATCCCCGGCCTGTCAAAATTGTATTCATTTGTCATTTAGATACTGAGTCAGCCTGCAAGAGTTTCAAAATCCTTGGATTGAGCCTAGCAGGCTTGAGTTTCACCCGTCAAGTGTTTCCGTGATTTGCTAACCTTTGCAAAGCATCAAGACTGTAGGCTATTTTACTAAATGTTCAACGGCATGAATACCCTGACTTGATGTTGAGTGCGAAACTATACATACACATTCAGCTGCATTTTTAAGATATTTTGTAAGAATATAAAACTGTTCACTTTGGCACAAGCTGCATCCAAGCTTCAAAAGCCTGAACTTAGATCACTATGCCATGAGTGGATCTCACTGAAGACATTTAATATCATAGCCTCAATGTCGTATCGGACTACTCATTATTGTTTAGCAGAAATATAGTCAAAATCGTACCCGGGAGGTCACGACCCAATATTAGAACGCCCAACTAAAATAAAAAAATTGCATACAATGCATCCCTCCCTCTCTCTCTCTCTCTCTCTCTCTCTCTCTTTCACTCTCTATCACTCTCTCACATACTCTCTCTTTGACCCAAAATCCAAGATGGTCCTGAGCATAATGAATCCTTTTCTTTTTGGAGTGTCTTAGCAGCGGTTCCGACGGGTATCCTTTAAAGGCTATGAACGCAACCCAATAAGCTAAGTTGTCTTAATGCATAGTTCAATGTTTCGATTACCACATCATGTATCAAACAGTTCGTGGTAACGAACTGTAAGTAAGGAGCTGTCCGGCTCAATAGTAACTGAAACTCTAAAAAACGGAACTTTGATACCAATAGATACATCAAAAGAATCAGATTTTAATGCTGATTTCAAATATATAAGTTTCATCAACTATAGTCCCACCACTCAAATGTTACGCCTTTGAGAAAATTTGCCTGATTTTCTAAAAAAGGGGAAAACCCCCTAAAAGTCATAGAACCTTAATGAAATCAGACCATCAGATTCAGCGTATCATAAAACCCTACTGTAGAGGTTTCAAGCTCGTATCTGCAAAAATGTGGAATTTTGTATTTTTGGCCAGAAGAAAGATCACGGATGTGTGTTTTTTTCCCAGGGGTAATCGTATCGATCCAATAGTCCTAGAATATCGCGGGAGGGCTCATTTAAACGGAAATTAAAAGTTCTAGTGCTCCTTTTAAGTGACCGAAAAAATGGAGGGCAACTAGGCCCCCTCCCAAGCTCATTTTTTCCCAAAGTCACCCGATCAAAATTTTGAGATAGCCATTTTGTTCAGCAAGGTCTAAAAATATAAGGATTACATCTTTCAGGATGACTTAATCCCCCAAAGTCCTCGGGGGAAGGGCTGCAAGTTATGAACTTTGCCCAATATTTACATATGGTATTGGTCATTGGGAAATATATAGACGTTTTCGGGGGGGGGGATTTTTTCTGGTAGTGGGGGGTGGGTTTGTCGGAGGTTACATCGGAGGATCTTTCCATGGAGGAGGTTTTCATGGGGGAAGGGACGTTGTTATAAAACGGGCACCAAATTTCCCCGCATCATTTAAAAAACGATCAGAAATTAAATAAAAAAAAACAAGTTTTTCAACTGAAAGTAAGGAGCAACATCAAAACTTAAAATGAACAGAAATTATACGTATATGATTGGTTTCGCCCCTTAGTCAATACCTCACTCTTTACGCTAAAGTTTTTATAGTACTTTCATAAGAGCTATTTATTCTTATTAACGGCCTTCATGATAAAGAATTGGAAGAAATTCGAACTTAAGCGTAAAGAGCTAGGCATTGACTAGGGGGGGGGGCGAAGCCCCTAATATACGTAACAAAAATATACGAATATAAAGTTCGTTACGTAAGTTACTTCGTAAGTTACGTATATTTATTACTAATAAAAACATTCGTAAATAAAATTATACAAATTTCGAGAAAGACATTTAACCAAAAAAAGTAAAATTAATATGCGAATTTCGTTTGAATTATTCAGGTATGGTGAGCCAAAATCAAAACCTGCATTAATTTAAAATTCTTCAGAAAAAAAAACAAGTGTTTTTAACTGAAAGTAAGGAGTGATATTAAAACTTAAAACGAAAAGAAATTATTCCGTATATGAAATGGGCTGTCCGCTCCTCAACGCCTCGCTCTTTACGCTAAAGTTTGACTCTTTCTCACAACTCTATTTTTTTAAACAATAAAAAACTTTAGCGTAAAGAGCGAGACATTGAGGAGGGGATAGCCCCTTTCATATACGGAATATTTTCTGTTCATTTTAGGTCTTAATGTCGCTCCTTACTTTCAGTTTAAAAAAACTTTTTTTATTTTTATTTAATGTACCCAAAAGAACTAAAGTTGATAATCAAATGTAGCACGGAAAAGGTGTTTTTCTTCTAGTATGGCCCACGCAACCTAAAAGGCTGAACTCTCCTGTCAAAAGCATTCATGGTTTTGTGGATAAGAATTTAGTCATATTCAGTTGAGAATACAAAGTGAATTTACTTTAGGAGTACACTGAACAAAAGAACTCTTTAATCAATGTATGCTTAGAAACAAGAAACTATTTTCTCTCCAAAACAGAGAGTAATAAATGATGTCGTTAAAGACGTTCCCTAGACAATAGCAATGAATTTGAGCGTCGTGTTCCTTAGTTTGTTCTCATATCTGAAATTTGATTTATTATACACACGAAGTCATATTTTCGCGACGGCTGAAGCTCCGTGGAACGGTTGAAACATTTTTCAAAATCAGATAGTTCGTGCTAACCAACTGTAAGTAAGAAGCGACGCGGCTCAATGGAAACCGAAACTCTAAAAAACGAAATTTTGATATCAATAGACACATGGAAAAAATTGGCTTATTATAGTGATTCCATATATATAAGATTCATTAAGTTTGCCTGATTTTCGAAAAAGAAGGAAACACCCCCCCCCTTAAAGTCAAAGAATCTTAATTAAAATCACACCATCAGATTCAGCGTATCAAAGCGAACCCAACTCTTGGGGTTTCAAGCTCCTATCTTTCCAAAATGCAGAATTTTGTTGTTTTTTTCAGAAGAAAAATTATGAATGTGTTTATTTTTTTTTCAGGAGATATCGTATCGAACCAATCGTCCTAGAACATCGATAGAAGGCTTATTTTAACGGAAAATTAAAGTCCTAATACTCTTTCCTAGTGAAAAAAAAGATTGGAGGGCAACTTTTATGCCCCTTTTTCTCCCAAAACCGTCCAACCAAATTTTTAGATAGCCATTTTGTGTAGCATAGATATAGATTTAAGGTCCAAAAACTATGCCTTTTGAGATAAGATGACCCTCCATATCCCTTCAGAATGGGTCATAAAATTATAATTTGCCCATTGTTTACGTACAGTTTTTGTTATTGGGAAGTATACAGAAATTTCGGGAGGGGGAATTTTGTGCTTGAGGTGAGTTTTCAGGGGGATACTTTTCTGTGGGTAGGGACATTTTTGTGAGTAAAGTTTCCAGGGGATATTTTTACTGGGGGATTTGGCTGAATTCATATACAAAATTCTTTTTAAATGTCTTACTTTCTCTTTACCAATCCAATTTTGCATGTGGATATGTTCCGAGGGAATTACCCGGGGGAAATTTTCAGCGGGTTTGGATTTCCGGGAACAAATTTACAGAAAGGGGAGATTTCTGGACTGATCGGAAAAACGATCAGAAATTAGTCTTTTTCAGATGAAAGTATGCTAAGGCGAATTTTTCAGGCTGAATCGTCCGCAAGAAATATTACGGAGGGGAGGATTTTCAGCGAAGATGGAATGGCCCAGTGGGAATTTTACAGGGGGGGGGAGGTTATTTTACATGGGAAGAACTTTTCACTGAGAAATTTCCCTGTAAGGGGAGGGAATTTTTCATGGAAGGTGAGCCAGATTTACCGGCATTATTTGTAGAACGATCAGAAATAACATTAAAAAAAAATTTCAACTTAAAGTAAGGAGCAACATTAAAACTCGAAACGAACAGAAATTACTCCATATATGAAGGGGCTGTTCCCCTTCTCAATACCTTGCTCCTTATCCTTAAGTTTGACTGTTCGTCCCAATTTTTTAAGAACAATTCCTTAAACATAAGAGCCGTTTAATTAGAATAGGAAGCTTTTTAAAAGTGCTACAAACCTTAGGATGAAGAGCAAGGTATTGAAGAGGGGGTAACCCCTTCATATACGAAATAATTTCTTATCGTTTTAAGTTTTAATATTGCTCCTGACGTTCAGTTGAAGAAACTTGTTTTTTGAGTTTAATTAACGTGGCAGATCTCTTCCTCTTAAAGCTCAATACAGAAAAAAAAAAAAAAATAAGAAAAAAAAATCATCCAGCTTACTTACGTTCTGGAGTCTCAGAGGAAAATTTTAGGCTCCTATACCCTTAAAAAAAGTCAGTGGCGTGACTCTGTAAGCTAAGCCAGAGTCGACTCAGCTTTAAATGGGTACCTGGAGAAATCTGGGGAAGGTAAACAGAAAGGATGTGCGAAAGCACAGGATGGTTGGCCCCAAACCCCCCATTGCACTTCCTGGCTGAATGGCCAAGAAACGGAGATCAGCACCACCGGTAGGGACTGTTAAGTCCATTGTCGTATTCTTTACCTTTACCTTATACCTTTAAAAAAAAAACAGATAATAGCATCTCTGTCTGGAAAGTATGTCATTTTTCTGAATTTTTGACTCTACATAAGTTCTAATCAAACGGATTCAAACTTAAGCTTCATGAGGTAATGCGTAGCTTGGGGTTAGGCACTGCAAAGAGATATAAACAGTACGATCATTTTCAATCTCTCCCATTCAGGGTTGCCACTTCAACAAAACTACTGGTACTAGCCAGGATAGCTCAAAAGTACTACCACGACAGAAATGTACTAACTCCCTGCCTAAAAATTTGCTATTTTAGCACCGTAGTTTCTCTTTGGCTTATCATATAAGCCAGAGTAATTTTTATTTTTTTATTTCTGTATAGCTAGTCGAACACTGACTTCCGATCTGGTGAAAAAGGGCCACTGATATGGGAAGCAACTACAATCAAAATCATCAAAGTTATCTCTGGATGTTCACTATGAACGGTCCGTAATTGCCTAGTAGGGTAATAGGGCGTCCAGACTATCCGTTTTCTGGGAAAATAGGACAGAAAACTGGAAGCAGGAAAAGTAGTAAAGATGTGCAGTTTTTTGAAACAAATCTGTACAAGTTTATCAGTTATCCGTATCAAGCCTGTTTTTTTTCTGAGTCAAAACCTGAAAAAAAAGAAAAAAAAAAGCATCAGTTAGACAATTAACCTTTTTTCTGTTTAAGAGCTACATTTAAAAGCTACTTTTATTTATCACTTATTGTTTCCTTTTTGGCCCTTTTTCTGGAAAAGCAGTCCACACTACCATTTTCCGTCCCATTTTCCGTGAATGGGACTAAACGGGGGCAACGCGCTAGAGGCGTCACCCTAAAAGTTCAGTAAGAGAATTTTATTTACAGATCTTTACAGTAATAAAATATTATTTAAGCTCAGGCTTCCACTTCAAAATTCCAAAACTGACACTTTCCCTACCCCTAGCTCTTTCTTCAAGAATGTTAGTCGCCTCCACTCTCTGTTTATGGCTTTAACATCCAGCAAACCATTGAAACAGTCCTTGAATATGCGGAAAAGAGGGATTATAGAAGGAACTGATCCAGAAAAAGCAGTTTCTGGAGATAACTAGTCTAGTATTCGAAACAAGGGGTATTCACTGTTTACTCTTCACTTTATTTCAGAGCACACCTTGATATAAAATACAAGGCAATTTTCCTATGTCGCAGCTAGCTGTCCTTTTTTAAGTTTTCGTCTTTAAATCTGATCAATTGCAAAGAGATCAAATTCGGCTCCAAAATGCATATCCGTCTCCATAGCTTTGAAGTTTCTTGGGTTTGAAAAATCTATTTCGAAGACTGAACGTATGGCCAAAAGCTCGTCTTTGATATAATTCCTTGCCAGTTCGGAGAGAGTATTAAACACGGTTTTTAAAAGTTTGTGAACTTTCACTTCTGCGCTCTGGAATTCAAGATTCAGGCTGTTTATAATAGGAAGAACGTAATTCAGAAAAAGATGAATAAAGCTTGACTTCAGGATTCATCAAAGCTGTATAAAGCTTCATTGCCGTTTGATTCCAACCTTCATTCACAGATAAGGCAAAAAACAACGTCAGAGCACTCCACTGTTCCACCAGCCTCTGAGAGACGGCCTCAAACGCTAACCAGCAAGTTGCAGATGGGTACAGGAGTGCACACTCGGCTACTTCACAGAACTTTTGGAATTCCTTATACTAACGGAGTCGTTTGGCACTATTCGATACGTACGTGTATATATAATTGCTGAATCTGACGATCTCTGTAAGTAACTTCTCACAAGCACTAGCAGAGCATAGTGCAAAACTGTGACAGATGCATCCAAAAATAGCCAGCCAGAGAATATCTTTCTTTATGAGGGCTGCAAGGCCGTTGTTCTTCCCAAGCATCACATTTGCATTATCAGATGCAAATCCTATGCAATTTTTTATTGTCATCTTCTTCTCACTTAAAGTCTTATAGATCAAAGAACTGAATGGTACTGCTTTTGTGTGTTTAGCGTGTTTTCTTCAGAAAAGGACAATCACTAAATATTTGGCATTGGAAAAAGACAACTACATTAGTGCCCATTTTTATAGAGAAAATACACACTCTTGTATCTGTTAGGGTAGGCTTAAAGTTTACTTAAAGACTGATTCATAGGGACCACGTAGGTTGGACTGGGGCCCCAAGCACCTGAAAACGTAAATTTCTTCGAAGGTCTCGGCATCTCTTTATTAAATTATAGGTTTTTTATTATCCCTCCTAATCTTTTTATTTAAATCATTTTCAGTTCGTTTTATTAACTCACTGATCTTTTTGTTCCATCTTCCATTTATTTCTTTGTACCACAATTTTTTTAATTTGTGAATTATTTTTCAAACACTCCCGAATGTTCAGTTACTTTCCACTTTTATCAGTAAAGCACAACGGTAAGAGCACTTCCTGAGGCTGTGTTAACTTAGGTTTTAATCTTGGATGAGACGCAATATATATTTTTTTTTTAATTGGAAAATTAAATATTTGAAAATATCTTTTTTTCCAGAATCTATAAACATAAGTGAAAATCCCGGGCAAAAAATTGATTCGTTTTTGCATAATTTGATCTTTTTTACTTGTTTTCCTCAATTGATCAACTTTTTGTTTATGCATTTAAAACCTAGATAAATTTGGTGTTTATGTTATGTAAAATCCAATGCTTTTTGGGCCCCTTGTGTTCATTTATATTCATATATTCTTGAGAAAAAAAATAATTCTCTACTTTTTAGTTCATTTTGAAAATGAGTTTAACTTTTTCTTTATTGTATGACCTCCTCCCCTAAAAATTATTTGTAAACTGGACCTGTGAAACCCATCAAAACAGCTATAGGCCAACATTCTTGGGGGTTGAATTGTGTGGTTGAAGAAATAATCTTCTTTTATTTCTTGCTTTCTTTTGGTTGGGAGTTATGATTCAAATTACAAACGGAAAAAAGGCATTTTATGTAAAATAACTGCTGTTTCGTTTAGGAACTGTAAACAATGATTGAAATTTATTTTTGTTTGATAAAATAAAAACAAAACAAAAATTATGTCACTCAGAATTCCTCAAATCTTCATGTTGGAGCGATGCAAATTTAAGGCCGGAGGAAGTTAGACTCAGACCAAGCCACTCTAAAAAATTAAACGGGAACGGAGCAATTAAAATGATTTTTTGGGTCTTTTTAAGAAGCTGGATTTATAAAGATCGGTTTTTATTGAAATTTAACAATAAAAAAAATCTAGTTGGTTATCTTGGTTATCATTTCTAATATGCTTGTAAAATTGCCCTTTTCGGTCTAAAGTACAACTTTTGACACAAAGTATGGAAAAAGTACTGCTTTTGCAGAAAGTATTCAAGAAGTACTACTTTAATCAATAAGTACTAAAAGTAGTAATTTGGTACTACCCGTGGCAACTCTGCTCCCATTAGACAAAGCCGGACTGAGACTGAGATGCAGCTGCTCCGGAGAACATTTAAACAAGAAGAAACATAAGGGAAATTAGATTTTTTCATGGGTAGGCACGCTTGTGGCATTGGTATTCGCAGCCTGGATAGCAGGAAAAGAAATAGGACGAACCGAGCGTCTAGGGGATAAGGAAGAATGCAATACGTTGAAGACATAAAATAGGTAAGGAAAATAATTGGTATGGCAGTAATAATGCAAAAGGTAAAGATAACATTGGTTTGAGAATGGAAAGAAAAACAAAGAATGAATTTATAAGTATAATCAAGGTAAAAATAAATTTTATTTGAACAATGCCATAACGTGATGACATTTGATTAGAAAATTTGGCGCTTCGCATTGATATTTCAGTTCCATAGTTTTATCAATTTTTTCTCAAAGGGACATTATGCGGTCAATATCAATGCAGACTCGCAGCTAATTAAATTTAGTCACTCCCTTTTTTCACGGCCGGAAAAAGGGGGATTGGAACGATTGGGCCCAATTTGTCCCCGCGTTTGAAAGGGCGTCGTTCCGCCATCAAAATGAACAATTAATTTTCAAAATTTTAAAATGTTCTTAACAATTCCAGTAAGCCTTGCTTCTGAAAAGAGATCATTTTCAAGGCTAAAACGAATAAAAATAAACTATGGGATATCAACAATAAATCAGGATAGAAAAAAATGTTTTAGCAATCACGTTGACTGAAAGGGAAGACACAAGAAAAACAGATTATAAAACCATTTTAGAAGCATTTGTAGGATGAAATTTAAAAACATGTTGCTTCATGTGCCCATATTTGTTTATGTAAATTTTAATAGGCATTTTCAGCAGATTCACAGTATTTTATGGATACAAACATAAATTAACTTTAGGACAAAATGAGTTCAGAAAAGAACAAAAGAGGACAAAACCTTATGCTCAAAATGAACAAACTGGACCTTCAAATGAGATAAGATCAAGAGAACCAACTGAGAAATGTAAATGTATGACAGGTGATAATGAACAACCTAGACCACCAAAAGTGACAAGACCAATCCAAGTAACTAAGGCGAAAGGCTCTTCAAGAAAATATCTGAAGTAATGATAAACGAAAATAAAGATCAGAGGTACCTAATTAAAATATTAGAGAAACTGAAAATTCAAAAAAATTCAAAAACGAAATTGAAGAATATAAAAATATGTAGTTAAAAGATAAGGGGCAACGAGAATCACGATGACTCAAAAACGAAAGTGAAGAACAAAAAAAAATATGCGGTTACAAGACTTGCGACAATGAGGATCAGAACGAATCAAAATTAAAAAGAAGAACATAGAAATATTTAGTTAAAAGATAAGTGGTAGCGAGAATCACAACGACTCAAAACGAAAGTGAAGAACAAAAAAAAAAAAAATATGCGGCTACAAGACATGTGACAATGAGGATCAGAACGAATCAAAATGAAAATGAAGAACAGAGAAATGTGTAGTTAGAAGATATACATCCGCGAGAACAAAGAAATATACAGTTAGAAGATAATCAGCAGAGAGAATTACAAGCAACAGCAGGAATCAGAACTTGTCAAAGATGAAAGTGAGGAACGAAAAGAATTGTAGGGTAAGCAGACACACCAAAGCAAGTATCAAGAGTGTCAAAACCGCCAGTGAAGAACAAAGAACTATGCTGTTAAGAAATTAGAACAAGTCAAAAATGCAAGTACATAAGAAAAAAAAGGTACTTTTGCGCATAACTTATACTAGCTTACGCTCAGTGGAAAACAAGTGACGGGTGACCGAATACACTGGACTTATTTAATTCGAGCTATTTATTTGCATATTAGAGGGCGGAGTAAAATATTTGGACAACGTGAAGTTATAAAACAATTCTTACTTCAAAATATGCAGAACAATTGTAACAACCCTCCAATACTTTACCCCCTTTCCCTAATGTGCAAATATACAGCCCAAATTTGTATCTAAAGTGTTGTATTTTCATTATATTTTGGTATATTTCATTAGGATTGACCTAACTTCACTTCTCAAGTGTTTACCATTATGCACACAAGTACCAAAAAAATATTATGTTAGAAGAACAGCACCATCACAATCTTTGATGACAACAAAGTGTAGCTTAAAACCCTGATAAAGGCCTACAATGATGCCGTTAACCGCGCAAGTGTTATTTACAAGCCATTGGGACTCTTCAAGATCAAGTTCCATTTCTTTTCATAAATAAAAAAGGTACTTTTAATATATACTTGAGTGAATATATACTCAACTATTTATATATTCACTATGGAGTCCTCCATTATCAAAGAAGACATATAGCCAACAAAGCTGATTTACTTGGGGGCTGCTGCCTGCTTGGTCGAATTGCATTCCTGCATCAAAAATTTCCAAGTGAATTTGTTTGGCCTGTTATAGGACATCATTTGCTCTATAAAGAGTTCCACAAACAAATACGAAACTGGAACTAATGTTTTCTTTAGCTTCACTCAATGTAAGCGATGATCGTACCAAAATAGTCGTTTTGTTTTCAGCTTCAAAACAGCTTGACAAATCTATTACAAAAACAATTTAGCAGCACACCCAGCAAAGACAGCTGAGGGTGATTTTGAAACACATTCATATGGCTAAATGTACTGTTTAGACCCCAATCGAGATATTAAAGACTATCTTTCACATTTTTTAAATTATCGCATCAGTTGTGACCCAACAAATCACTAGGAAGAAATGTTATGATAATACATATATATATGTATATATATATATATATATATATATATATATATATATATTATATATATATATATATATATATATATATATATATATATATATATATATATATATATATATATATATATATATATATATATATATATATATATATATATATATATATATATATATATATATATATATATATATATATATATATATATATATATATATATATAAATGTCCAAATCCATGCAAAGTAGTCATTAATAAATGTACGTCGTTGTAAATTTACAAGCAAAAGCACTTAAATCTAGCGAAATATTTCCAAGTAGAACCTTCCATTAGGGCTTATCAGAAGAAATACCACCTGCCTATATATATATATATATATATATATATATATATATATATATATATATATATATATATATATATATATATATATATATATATATATATATATATATATATATATATATATATATATAGACCCCAGTGCCGCGCCGGTGGATTGACCGAACGACACCAACGAGAGGCCCGGTTGACGACCACTGAAGTATTCCTACGCTGCCGGCGCACCGCAGGCGTGCCGCCGTCAGCAGAGGCGGCGTAGTTCGGCTGACTTTGAATTAAATCGCGGCAATTCTTTATTGTGTCAGCCGCAAAGTCGGAGTTTTCTTTCTCTTGTAATTTAGTATTTCAATTTTCCTGATTAGAAATCAAGCAGGGCTTCCACTATCCCCGAATTTTTGGGTATTTTCCCGAAATCTATGCGTCACCCCAAAAAAAATTGGTTCCCCAAAAATCTTCCAGTCACGGTGCCACCCCTAGCGATTTATCACAAGTGACTTTCCCTGCATACCATACAAATATTACTTTGCATACCATAATTCTTCACTACTCTATTATTGGTTAATTTTTGTCTCTTTTGTTACTTTGCATAAAAACCAGACAGATGCAATTGCAATATACACAGTTCTTCATATGTTGACAAAAAAAGCATCGTCTTTATGAAATGAGAGTAAATCATTTCGAATGCAGTTTCCCAATTGCTAGTTCTTACATCATTTTTAGTCAAGAATTTTATTTTTAAGTTGAATAGAACGCATTCACTATTATAAAGCTTCAGTTGGATTTGAAATTGATAGTCGATAGGTTGTTTCTACAGCTGAATCGTAAGTGTGAAGAATTTTGTTTTCTTTTGCCGTTTTTAGATAATATTTCCTTAATGTTTAATACACAATTGTTGAACACCTGATAGATTAAAGAAAATACAATCTTCTTTCTGAAAAAATTTACCCCCCCCCCCCCCCAAAAAAAAAAACCTTCTATTGAGACAAAATTTAGCTATAGACTAAGCTATGTACAAGGTTGGGTAAATAAAGATTGAAACGGAAGTTACCCCAAAAACATGATTCATAAAAAATTGTAAATTACTGCCTGTAGGGGCGGGGAATAGGGGACTTTCATTTTAAAATGATAAAAGCTCATTTTATATTTTAATTGAAAGCAGGGATGCCGAAAAGATAAGTATTTTTTCATTTAAAGTGGAGACGGAAGAAAATGATATCAAATTCCCTGGAAACCATTGAAATATTTTGAAAGACCCAGCCCCTTCCCCCCATTGGGACCTGTTCATTGTCTTGGGTATTTTGCAAATTCTCACAGGCTACTGGCCTAATTTGGCTTTTTGTGTGTGCTCCCTTTTAATTAGATTCTTTGGATCTTATTGAATGCCACGGCGAATCTATGACTCAGTTTTCCAATAATTTGAGATATATCTGAATAACTTCGACATTTTTGTTGTTTTCATTGTACCCCCTATATTAGTGTTAGTATTATATTAGTATATATATAGTAAAAACATTTTTTGGCAAATTTCAAATAGTCCCGCCACTTCGTGGATCCCACTCCGAGTATTTATGAAATTTTACGACTATTTCCCTGTTTCAGTGTTGATTAGAAGTTAGCACCATAAAATTCCATATTGTCTAGAATTTAATCCGAACCCCCCTTTTAGAAATCCTGGATCGGCCACTCAGTTAAGTCAACCTGAGAGATGGGACAATAGCGAACCACTTCTCCGGCTCAACCCATTTCTTTCTGCTTTTGCAATTATGAATAATAGAAATTCGCACTATTATTCAATGACTAAGAAACATATACTGAATTGTTGGTAGAAGAGAAACTAGGAAGAGCTTTAATAAGCGCCAAGAGGACTGTAGTAAACAAACATTTTTGATTATGACCGTACTGGTTAAATCTCTCTACAGTGGGGTTAGAGGAACAAAACTCACAACACATCGTACGAAATTTCAAAATACTGTTTTATTCTAATAAAAGACTGCAAACAATAGTGTTGACACAATAACTGCGTTACATTCTTCTTCAAACTAAGGGCTCAAGATAAACACTTACCAACCGGGATGAAGTAAAATGAATTCACCCTCTTTCTTTTCGGAAAAGGCTCTATAATATGTATTCCTGTTCTAAACTTTCACTTAAATAGGTCATATACCCATTTTTACTTAAAGTACCGGTACAATCGTGCTTGTAGGAGTGCTACACAAAATGTATATCCAAAATCGTGGTGAAAAATTTCTGTTTTCAGGACTAATATCTCCCAGATCCCTGTTTTTATGCTAACATTTGAAGAAAACAATAAATTATCTTTCTTTTGTATTATAAAAATTAGACATTTTTCTGTAGGATTACGCTTATTTACATTTATTGAACTCTATAAAGAATAATAGAAAGGTTGTTATAAAGAGCAAGGAGTGGTGGGGGAGGGGCTTCTTAAAATTTTGCGAAATTTCTGCATTTTTAAGGTTTGAAGTCCCTACATTCATAATCTTAAACGTTCCAAGTTTCACCGCCGCTCTTTGCTTTCATGAGAAATGAATTATTTATTGCATACAAGATGCCAGAAAACACAGTAAAACATTCTCTCACAGAAAAATCTTGGTTAAATTCTTTCTATCGGAACACGAAGTAACAAAAATAAGCCAACACTTAAATACTTCTGAAAGGATGTCTGAAAATGCTCTTACTGGTATACAGAGACTCAACATGGTCCAAAAATTTATCAGTAAGCTTTTGATAACACTAGGTTTAATTAGTTGCCACCAGATTTTGACAGGAAGAATTTATTTTCCAAAAAAAAACGATCTAAGGAGGGTTTAAGGGAAAAACTTAACCAAGTTTACTTTTTCCTACGTCTCTTAGCAAACCATATTCAGCGAAATTGCCATTCTCCACCCCTCCATATCCTCTTTAACAAAATCTCAAGAACCTAGAACAATTTTCACCCAAGGTAGTTACGAAGATTAGACTCACACAAGCTCACTTTTGAGCTTGGGGGGACCCAACACCCCCAAGCTCATTTATTTTCCAAAAACACGATCTAGGGAGGGTTTAAGGGGAAAACTTAACCAAGTTTACTTTTTCCTACGTCTCTTAGCAAACCATATTCAGCGAAATTGCCATTCTCCACCCCTCCATATCCTCTTTAACAAATTCTCAAGAACAATTTTCACCCAAGGTAGTTACGAAGATTAGACTCACACAAGCTCACCCTTGAGCTTGGGGGGACCCAACACCCCCAAGCTCATGGCAGCCTGGATGACTGCTCAGGTGGGTATCACCTAGAGCCAACACTGACTGAAGCGTAGTAATACCTAATACTTTGATGGTGTGAACGATGGGTGTTTCTGACTGGGAGGGAATTTCCTTAATATTCATAGTCGTCTGCATATATAATCAAACTTTAACAAATAAATTATCTCGTATATAAACTAATTGTCCGTATGTTTTAATTTTGATGTCACTTGTCTCTTTTCTTTTGTTTTTATTTTCTGTTGTTTTTCTTATCCAATTACAATTGATGTGTTTTTGAACCCACTAAATATAAAAAAGTTAGACGATTTGTATAGTAACTGAAAATGTGTTTCGTAAAACTTCTAAGGCAATGCTTGGCCGAAATAGTATCTGAAACTTACCCTTCCACAAGGCAACTGCTTTCTTTCTTCATCAGGACTACTTCCTTCCTCACTTCCTGACACTATAGTTGATATTTCAACTGTTGGAGTCCTTGCTTCTTGCAGTTCAGCCATTTTATGATCCTATTACCCTGAAAAATGGAGTTCATGGAAATGTTTTGGTAAAAATATTTTTTAATACCCAAGTCGTTTGTATGTATCACATTTGTAAATCTTAGTGAAATTTAATTTAAAAAAATTCCATTTGTAGTTTTTAAAGCCGCTTTTAAGGATATTTTTGAAATTCTCATAAATTTGTTTTCTTAAGTACCTTTTACTTTTGAGTTTATCATGAATAATAGTTATCATTCCTGACTCATTGTCAAATGGCAACTCTTTTACGTTTGAAAGTTTATTTAAAAACGTGCTTTCTAGTTCTTAGTTAATATTGGTAGTGGTGCACGCTTCACTAGATAACAGTTATTTCTCCAACCAGTGGCATAAATTGGAACGGCCAAGGGTATTTACTCTTATCCCCCCTATATTTCTTGGCCCTCCCAAGATTTTAGAAAATAGTTTTTTTTGGTATCTTCATTAAGAATGCTTTTTTTTGGTATTTTCTTTGGAAAAACTGAAAATAGCCAAATTGCCCCCCTCCAGATTAAGAGAAATATATTTTCTCCCCCGCTCCACCATCTCTGCATTTTAGTAAATTGACGTCGCTGGTTTCAATCATAATTACTAAAAAGAAATGAAGATAAAGTTTAATAGTTATTACCATCTGGAATCTCAAATTAATGGACAATCCAATAAGTAACTGGATTATGTCACATCTACTACGTTTCATCAATTTTCCAGTTTTCACTAGTATCAACATAGACTTGAAAGTTATTTGTAACCCTGACGAAAATAAGATACGCCAAAATTAGTTTGTTCTGTTTTCTATATCTCGAAAACTGGACATTTTTGATCACGTGAAAAGTACATTTGACGACCTTAATAACAGCAGTAATCATCAAATTAAACAGTTCGTTGATTGTAGAGATATAAAATTCATTAAGTATAAGTTTGCCAATCGAAACTTATCCACATAAGAAAATTTGCAAGAGTTGAAATGTCAAAAATCGGGCGATAGGTGAAAAGTACACTCTCAAATTCAGTATATAGAAAGACATCGAATTTTAGACGTTTATTTTATACAAACCTTATGCAAAACACAGAACTGTGCCTTTTTCAGATAGATCTGGTCACGAATGGTTGTTTATTTGTTTCTACTTGTTTTATTTTTCAGGGGTGATTGTGCCGAGACAGTCTGTAGGATATTAGGAGAGAACTAACTCGAACAGAAATTCCAATACCTAATCCCTTTGCTAAGTAACAAAAGATATCCTGTAGCAAGAAAGAACCTATTCTGTGTGCTAGAATAAACTTTTCGCCGGCCATGGCAAAAATGCTATCAGCGGAAAATTTTGAGAGAGCTATTGGTAAAGAGCTATTAGTTTAAAGCTATACACGAACCTATCCAGTTCCAGGGACCCTTCTGTCAAACGATGGGACATTCGTCTTTCAAGCGATGGTACATATTATGAAGTCCATAAAATAGAACACATGTAGAGCACCATTAACGATAACGAAGTGTTGCTTACTAAACACTGGAAGTGAGAGAGACAAAAACACATACAAATACATAGATTAAGACATACAAACCGACAAAGACAGGCAGTGAGACAAGCAAACACGCACCCAGACACACACACAGGCAAAGAGAGTGATAGTATAGATTCAGACGTACAGACAGACAAAGAAACGCACTCGGAGAAGCAAACACCCACCCAGATACAAAGG
This sequence comes from Artemia sp. Qi Xiang Cuo, assembly GCF_049724085.1. NCBI lineage: Eukaryota > Metazoa > Arthropoda > Branchiopoda > Anostraca > Artemiidae > Artemia > Artemia sp. Qi Xiang Cuo. The sequence continues at coordinate 33,728,617 of NC_142814.1, read as the reverse complement.
CAAAGAAAGTGGGAGATACAAAAACGTATACAAATACATAGATTAAGACATACAAACTGATAAAGACAGGCACTGAGAGAAGCAAACATCCGCCCGGACACATAGGCAAAGAGAGTGAGAGTATAGATTCTGACATACAAATCGACAAAGACAGGCACTGGGAGAAGCAAACATCCGCCCAGACATATATGCAAAGAGAGTGAGAGTATAGATTCTGACAAAAAAACCGACAAAGACAGGCACTGGGAGAAGCAAACATCCGCCCAGGAACATAGGCAAAGATAGTGAGAGGGATAAAAACACATACAAATATATAGATTCAGACATACAAACCAGCAAAGACAGGCTTTGAGATAGACAAACACCCGCCCAGAAACACAAGCAAAGAGAGTGAGACAGTCAAAAGCACATGCAAATTTATAGATTCAGACATACAAACCAACAATGACAGGCAATGAGATAGGCAAACACCCGCCCAGACACATAAGCAGAGGAAATGAGAGAGACAAAAACACATATAAATATATGGATTCTGACATAAAAACCGACAAAGACAGGCACTGAGATAAGCAAACACCCGCCCAGACACATAGGCCCAGAGAGTGAGAGTATGGATTCAGACATACATACTGACAAACACAACCATTGGGAGAAGCAAACACCCACCCAAATACACAGGCAAAGAGAGAGAGAGAGACAAAAAAACATACAAATACATAGATTAAGACATACAAACCGACAAAGACAGGCAATGGGACAAGCAAACACCCGCCCAGACACATAAACAAAGAGAGTGAGAGAGTCAAAAGCACATGCATGTCTTTGTTGATTTGTATGTTTTAATCTATGTATTTGTATACGTTTTTGTATCTTACACTTTCTTTGCCTGTGTATCTGGGTGGGTGTTTGCTTCTCCCAGTGCGTGTCTCTGTCGATTAGTACGTCTGAATCTATACTCTCACTTTCTTTACCTGTGTGTGTGTGTCTTGGTGCGTGTTTGCTTGTCCCACTGCCTGTCTTTCTCGGTTTGTATGTCTTAATCTATGTATTTGTATGTGTTTTTGTCTCTCTCACTGCCATTGCTTGTGTTTCTGGGTGGGTGTTTGCTTATCTCAGTGCCTGTCTTTGAGGGTTTGTATGTCTTAATCTATATATTTGTATGTGTTTTTGTCTATCTCACTTCCTTTGCTTGTGTATGTCTGGGGGTGTTTGCCTATCTCAATGCCTGTTATTGTTGGTTTGCATGTCTGAATCTATATATGGATGTGCTTTTGACTCTCGCACTCTCTTTGCTTATGTGTCTGGGTGAGTGTTTGCCTATCAAAAAGTCTGTCTTTGTTGGTTTGTATGTCTGAATCTATATATTTGCATGTGTTTTTATCTCTATCACTTCCTCTGCTTATGTGTGTGGGCGGGTGTTTGCCTATCTCAATGCCTGTCATTGTTGGTTTGTATGTCTGAATCTATATATTTGCATGTGCTTTTGAGTGTCTCACTCTCTTTGCTTATGTGTCTGGGCTGGTGTTTGATTATCTCAAAGCCTGTCTTTGTTGGTCTGTATGTCTGAATTTATATATTTGCAGATATTTTTATCTCTCCCACTCTCTTTGCCTATGTGTCTGGGGGATGTTTGCTTCTCCCAGCGCCTGTTTTTGTCGTTTTGTATGTCAGAATCTATACTCTCACTCTCTTTGCCTATGTGTCCGGGCGGATGTTTGCTTCTCTTAGTGCCTGTCTTTGTCAGTCTGTTTGTCTTAATCTATGTATTTGTATACGTTTTTGCATCTCTCACTTTCTTTGCCTTTGTATTTGGGTGGGTGTTTGCTTCTCCCAGTGCGTTTCTTTGTCAGTTTGTACGTCTGAATCTATACTCTCACTCTCTTTGCCTGTGTGTGTGTCTGGGTGCGTGTTTGCTTGTCCCACTGCCTGTCTTTGTCCGTTTGTATGTCTTAATCTGTGTATTTGTATGTGTTTTTGTCTCTCTCACTTTCTTTGCTTTTGTGTTTGGGCAGGTGTTTGCTTGTCCCAGTGCCTGTCTTTGAGGTTTTGTATGTCTGAATCTATATATTTGTATGTGTTTTTGTTTCTCTCACTTCCTTTGCTTGTGTGTGTCTAGGGGTGTTTGCCTAACTCAGTGCCTGTTATTGTTGGTTTGTATGTCTTAATCTATATATGCATGTGCTTTTGACTCTCTCACTCTCTTTGCTTATATGTCTGGGCGGGTGTTTGCCTGTGTATACGTTTCCGATAGTGTTACCACTTGTACTTATTTCATACTTTAAATACTTCTCCTTGTCAGCAATCAATGCTACAATAACACTATCGTGTGACCACACTTTCTTAAAATGTTTCATCTTCACTTTTTTATAGATATTAGTTATGTGTTTGTCGTTCCACTGTGTACAAAATACTTATTTAATACATGCAACAAACCAGGTAGTGTCGATAATCGGCCATAGAGTACCAGTGGAAAAGCCGCATCGTGTCTCTGAGGAAGCATAGAGTACAGTTGTTAAAGTCAAAAAAAAATTTAGTCCAATAAAAAAAATGTTCTACTACAAACAATATTTTTCTAATGGTAAAAGTCACGAATAACATTTTTATATCACTCTCATTTTGAATTTGGAAAGTATTAAATGTGATTTCTTATGTTTTAAGTATGTTACATACTTAAAACATAAGAGATATAATTCATTACATTCTAAGAGATGTAAAAAAAGTTGAAAAAATATATCATGTTAAAAAAAATAAAAAAAAAGTTAAAAAAAAACTTCAAAAAAATATTAAAAAAATGGGATGAGGGGGGAAAAAAGTTGGGGGGAGGGGACCCCCTTGGAGGTGGGGATAAAGGCCCTTTGGAGGTTGAGGCCCCTGGTGGTTATGGGTCACTGGTGCTTATGATCCTTGACGGTTCATACTCATATACACCTCACTACTTGATTTGCAATGATTTCTAAGGGTTGTTCTGAATGTCATTATTAAAATTCTTTTCTTGACATCTACATCTCTATTAGTATCAACTTTTTAGTATACCTTAACGTTAGACTATATTTTATATCGACAACACTGTTCAAACGGTACTTGTGTATTATACAGAACACATCGGTGAAGTAAAGCTAGGTCAACTCACAGGGCCATTTTATCATCGTTAACCATTCCCATAGATTGATGCTATTCCAAATTTATAATAAATGGCATGAGTTAACAACCCCTTCAGGCTTACCTTAACTGGTAGTTAGTTTAACCCTTTTTTGCCACCTTCATACAATCTGATCACCAATTAAGATCATTCTCATCCCTATTATTCAATCATCAATTAAGATCATTCATAGAGTTCAATTCGCAAATGCTATACTTTTTTCGCAAATTGAGTTAGCTTTTACGCAAAATGATATAAAAAACATGATTATTTTCCTATACGACTGAAATCCGCATTTTTATATAAAGCCCATTAAGCTATTGAACACCTTGTCCCAAGGTCTCTTGTAGGCGTCAAATCTATTACGTATCTCCGCATATTCTTTGTATAGTTGATACATTCCATTCCTCATTCTTTAATTACCCGTGACGCATTCTTAACCAACAAAAGTTTAATTTGGTTATTGAACCTACAAGTAATTACCCTTTTCAAAAACATTAGTTGTTAACTACACACTGATTCTTGTGTAATCCCCTATACATCTATGAATGAACCAGAATTTTGGTTTTGACTCAGAAACCCGTCTGGTTGCATTACACAATCTCGTCCATGGTTCCAAATATAACTTGCTTGGTCACTTTATAGGTCCATAATATGGAAGGTTTGTTCGCTTTATATGACCTATCCTGAAACCTTATACATGCTTACTACTTATGTGGCTTAGAATAAAGTGCCATTGATTACTTGCTCCAATTTTCTTCCCCTCCTGCCCCTGACCTACCAAAGTATTGCCTTGCCCTACCGTTGGGGCCTGCACTCCACGTTGGGAATCACGGGTCTAGGTACATATTTTTGGCTCAGTATAGAACTGTAGACATACAGTCTATTGCTTGTTTTTGTCCTGAAAAAATTTGTAGTATCAAACATTTGTGTACTGAGTACTTCTTTTTCTGTGCATGGTTGAATATTCTCACTACTGTTCTTATAATACGCTACCCAAGGCTTCAAGATCAAAGTCAAGTATTATGTTAATTCTGTGCAATTATAAATTTGTCTTTCGAAAATTTAAACACATTCCCTGCAGTGTCTTCTTTATATTCAGAATGCGTTTCAATCTAGATCACTTGCATGCATTATGCAATCAACTTACGATGTGCAATTGCTTGCAAGTTCATGGTAGGGAATCGGGGTACAACAGCTGTGTAAAAGTGAACAAGTGTACTCTATTATTCTGAGATATCACTGATCTGTGTTTACGGCAAATTGCAGTACAAGTCATTTTCAGACACTCCTGATAGTAGCAATACAGGAGTTGGTAGCCTTACCTTCAGAGCTTGAAAGCAGTATATGCCGCAAGTCACCTGAATCAGAAGCCTTTGAGGATGACCAATATATTTACTGATGCTAAATATAAGGTCATGTAACCTTCCTTTTCTTATGACACAATATTGTCGCTGGTTAATTCTCTTCATTGTATAGTTTAACCGCCCACACGACTGGTAGTTACCGACTTGCCAAGACTAACAGCATATGTTAAAATAATTGATACAAATACGAATCTTGTAAGAAAAACAGATAGTTAATTACTCTGAAAACCAGATTCAGTTAGTCAAATAGTTTATTTTATCGGAATGGCTATGAACTAGTTAATATATGAAAAGGTATCACCCCAGAAGCCAGCTAGTGAGTGCCGAAGCAGAACATAACAAAAATGCTGAGGGATCCTGAAAGAGGGAGATAGAGAGAGAAAGAAAGAAAGAGAAGAAGAGAAACATTAAAAGGTAAGACGACTTGCTAAAAATTGAAAAACAGACAGAAATTGAAAAATAAGAGGACACTGAAATGGAAAAACAAATTGTGACAGAAGTCACGGCGTATTTTGTAGTTATTATAAAAATAACAGTTTAGACTTACTGCATGGCATGGCCAAATTCAGAGTGGCGAGGATTGGCCTCAAGACAGTTTTGGTATTGACCTCAGGACGGGCTCAATACTCCTTTGAACAGTTCTGAGCACGCTCGAGAAGAAGGAGAGATTTGTTACTACCATCCAAAACACAACAATAATTAGAAAGATAAAAAAACAGCAATAGCTTAGAAACAGTGTACAGGGTGTCAATAAAGTCCATTGAGGTTTGGAGCCATTTATTATAAATGCAGCTATTGAATTTATTTAATTATACTTAATTTATCTTAGTAACTCTTTATAAAAGTTATTTGTAAGGTATTTTGAAAAAAAATTATTTATTTTTGAAAAAAAAAGTTTTTCATGTGAATGAAGTCACATTCGTATGCATGTAAAGAGCATTGTAATGATGGCACGCATTGTATAAAAGTGTTTTATACAGACAATATTTTCCATTAATATAACATATGTCTAGAGGAAGAATCGCCCCCCCCTCCCGACAAAAATACCAAGATAAGCATCCTTGAGATGAATAAGCATCCTAGGTGGAGCAGAACCTGAAATTGGTTGAAAACAACTGACCAGACCTATTGGACTTCTGGTTTGTTCTAATGAACCTGATGCTATTAAGGAGTCAATGAACCCCAATAAAGCAATTCATAGTGTAGAAATGAAGGTAGAAAGAGATCATTTTCCATAGTAAGTGAAACTATGTTTAGTTTCAATGGTAGTTTGAGAACAATATGAACATCAAATATTATAATTTTTCGTGCTTATTCTGAACATGCAACAACTATAAATTTTAGAACTATGCCTAAAAATCCAATTAGAGTTTTAAAAACAATAACGTAACCACGCAAATTCACTTTTTGTGCTAAATCCAAATACCGACAATTTCTTGATTTTGACCCTACCAGTCATAACTAATTAGTATGAGAACATTTATAGGATTCTAGTAGATTTGGGAATACTCCCAACAAGGGACGCAATGTTGAAGAAAATCAAACATCACTTTTAAATTCAGCGTGTCGGGAAACCGTGAATGAAGACTTCTATTCTCTATCTCTAAAAGGAAAAAGTTTATATTTTTTCAGCGCTGCATAGCCAATGGTGCATTTTTTCCCCTTTATCCTTATTTCCCAATGGGTGAAAGTGTGAAACTATTATCCTGGGTAAGGACTAATCGTCAGCCTAACAAACTTCTTCATGCGCATCAACAGATCCTCAAGTGGCAAACATTGACAACAGCAATAACAGCTTACTTAGTGGACTGGAAACAGCTCAAAAAACTGTTTTTGCCATATTGATTTCTGAGGCAACTCCAAGGGTATGTTCCAAAATCACCAAACTCTCCATCCTTAAGTCCAGTAAATACCCTCCTATTTATGTTTAGTATTTTTGATTATATTTAAATGTAAATACTACCAACAACTTTTCATTCCTGGTTTTTCCTTATTTAATATTTGCGGAAAAAGTAATTGTGACCATTTTTTTTTTATTTGCGGCCGAATGAATCACAGTATTTACGGAATATATGGCCACCTTTAAGTGTAGCCCTGGGAAATAAATTCTAACAAAAAAAAGAGTGAGAACAATTTTCAATGAAACATTATTTTTGTGGTCTTGAGTCGTCCAAAAGATTATCTGCGAAAAAGTTCTGTATTTCCGAAACATTAAACATGTATTAATGAGAAGAGAATTGGCAACAGAAAAGGTATAGTGTTTTTTTCTACAGGATGAGGATCACAGGGGTTTTAGGATTGAAATTTTTTTCAAAGAATAGATGTTCGTTAAGGAATTATGGATTGAGAGTAAAATTGTTGTTTTTCATCTATTGAACTAGCCAAAGACCCTGTTTTGTGAGGACCTGTTTTGTGAGGACCTACTCTTTTTATTTCCTCTACTTACTCAAGGCATTATGAAACTACTTAAAACGCCTTTTGTAAGCTCTAAGAGAAAGGGTTGTAAGTTATGGCCTTGGGGCATATAACTTCTTATAAAAAGGGTGGTCGTATATGCTTTGGAGGGGGCTCATTAGACTCGTAATCATAAGTTCTTGTTCCATTTTTAAGATTCAAAATAATTATAGCGCAGCTATCCCCCCCCCCCCACACAAATATGTTGTATTTTCCTGAGATGCATCCAATAGGTATTTTGAGACAGTTGTTTTATTCATAATAGTCCAAAATCATCTAATAAGGGTTTTTGAGATTGATACAAACCACCAGAGCCTAAGGGCGAGAGTTGTAAACTATGCCCCTGGGGCATCTAAAGTTCTTATGGAAGGGATGGCTGTATAAGCTTTAGAGGTGGCTCATTTGGTTGAAATTGGAAGTTCTAGTTCCCTTTTAAATGTCAATAGTGATGGAAGTCAAGCAGCAACCCCCCTCCCCCAAAATAACCCTCTTTTCACCAAATGCGTTTGATTGATGTTGTGTGATATCAATTTTGTTTAAAATAGTCCAAAGAACATATAACAATGCATCCAGGGTTAGAACAACCCCCCAGAGCCCTGGGGCAAGGGCTTTAAGCTCTGCGCTGGGGACATATAAGGTTTTTATGGAATGGGTGGTCGTATTAAATTCAGGTGGGTCCCATTTTATTTTAAATTTGAAGTTATAATGCCCTTTTTTAAATTCAAAATGATTTTAGAGAAAATCCCCCCCCCACGCCCATCATTTCACATAAAAAAATATCCAAATCAAGTTTTGAGACATCAATTTTTTTCAGAATTGTTGAAAGGTTCAGTAACTATGCATAGCAATAATTGTAGTAGCAGTAGTATCATTAGTAGCATTATACAAATAGCACCTTTTTTAACATCCCCTTCAACACACGATTAAATTTTTAACTTAATACCATCAACCGGTCCTGAGGCATTAGTAGTAAGCTTGTATAAGGTTTCACGAGCACAAGAATATACAGTGCAGTTTGACGAGCACATTGCAAAAAACGACCAATCCTTTTATATTATATACCTATAAAGTGATCAAACACGTTTTAAAAGCATAATTGAGATTGTATAACGCAACCAGATGGATTTTGAGGCACTTTCATCATAACGTGTTTTTTTTTGTTTTTTTAACCAAAAACTAGAAATTTTCAAATTGCGTAATCAAAGAATGATTTTGTAGGAAAAACTGTCTATCACCCATGCATCATCCACTGTTCCATTTCTTTGAAGTATGTGCTATCAGACTGGTTTCTGATTTTTTTGGACAATTACCTTTAGTCAAGACTAGTTTGTTAGGAATGTGTCGCTGTCAATTAAAGAATAGGATGCTACACTCCGAATTGATTGATTGGCATATGGTTTTATATCATTTTTCTTAAAAGCTAACTCTAATAGCAAAAAAAAGGGTATAGCATTTGCGAATTGGACTATACGAACGATATTAATTGAATAATAGGAAAAAAACAGAGCTAGATAGCATTTGCGAATTGGATCGTATGAAGGTGGAGAAAAAAGTAACCTGATTATCAGTTAAGGTAACCCCTCGGGGTTGTTAACTCATAGCTTATTTATTATAAATTTGGAACAATATCAATCTATGAAAATGGTTAAAAATGATAAAATGGTCATGTGACTTGACATAGCTTTACTTCTTCGATGTGTTCTGTATAATACACAAGTGGCGTTTGAACATTGTTGTCAGTTTAAAATAGATTCTAACGTTATAGTATACTAAGACGTTGATACTAAGAGAGATGTAGATGGCAAGAAAAGAATTTTAATTATGAAATTCAGAACAAACCTTAGAAATCCTTGCAAATCAAGTAGTAAGGTGTATGTGAGTACGAACCATCAAGGATCATAAGCACTAACGACCCTAACCACCAGAGACCTCAACCCCCCAAAGGTTCCCTATCCCCTAAATCGAAGGGCGCCCCCTCCCCTCCAACTTTTTGGCCCCCTCTCTCCATTTTTTAAATTTTTTTTTGAAATTTTTTTTTTAGCATTTTTTTATTATTTTTTTTACATGATTTTTTTTCAACTTTTTTTTACATGTCGTCGAATGAGATGAAACATACTTAAAACAAAAAATCACATTTAATATTTTCCGAACTCAAAATGAGAATGGTATAGACATGTTAGTCATGACCTTCACTATTAGAAAAATAATGTTTGTAGTAACACTTTTTTTTATTGGACTAAAATTTTTTTTTGGACTTCGAAATTATTCAACTTTTTTTTACGTATCTTAAAATAACATAAAATATGCTTACGGCTCTAACAATTGTACTCTATGCCTGCTCAGAGCCACGATGCGGCTTTCCCACTGGTATTTTCTGGTGGGTTATCGACACTATCTAGTTTATTGCATGTATTAAATCAGTATTTTTTACGCAGTGGAACAATAAACACATAAGTAATATCTTTAAAAAAAAGTGAAGATGGAGCATTTTAATAAAGCGTGTTCACTTGACAATGTTATTGTAGCATTGAATGCCGACAAGGAGAAGTATTTAAACTATGAAACAAGTACAAGTGGTAGCACTATTGGAAATGTATGCATGCATTGTCATGACAGTAAGGAAATAAATTTCTTTGGACTCCCGAAAAAATTCCACTCTTATGTTGGTGGATATGCATGATTGAGATCTCCAGAGATGATTGCACTTAAAGAGAATGCCAACATAAAAATAATCGTTGATGATAGAGGACAACTCCTTGTTACTGTTGCAGGTAACACATTACATACTGATACATCCTATCACCAGCTTTCGGATATTAGTATTCAACGGAAGATCAAAAAAGATAGGCCTACTCTTCTACTAATATCATAAGCCATATCTTGTCTACGTGCCGAAACTGTTACCTGTGTAAAAATAATGTGATAATAGACAGTGAAATTGCCAGAAAAATAAAAAGGGCATTGGCAGAAAATATCACTATGGAATATAAAGATGAATCGATGAAAATCAATGTACCAGCAAAAGTTACTGCCATTGATCAAACAGTCAATGAACCAAATAATACCAAAGACAAAAAGCATATTGAGCCTGTCAATGACACACCAGTATAAAATTGTGTATGACTCAAAATGGAATAATGATTATTCTACTGATTACGAACTAAGAGAAGACAATAACTACAATATCACTAGAGAACATGGTGAACTATTTTATGGAACAGATTCAAAATGTCCGAAGTTGATCATTGATATTAATAATGTATCATAATATATTTTTATATTAATATTCTATATAACATTATTTCATTAAAAATATATTATGCATTACATTGTCATCTGTTCACTATTTCTAGAGTAAGCTAGCATATCAAACGTTTAGAATGTCTATTAAAACATCGGAGATGTAAGAAAAGGAATTTGCTTACATCTATTGTCAGACGCATGGAATAACATTAACAAAATCTAGGTATCAGAATGAATAAATTCTTTATTAACATCCGTTGTTGGATATGTCATTATGAAAAAATTGTAAGTAAGTAAGTAACAAACTCTTTCTTGAATTCACCTCTTGGATACACAATACAGAAATTTCATTCAAGAAATTATGCAAAAAATTGGACAAATTCTTATTAGCATTCTTTACCGATTGAATTCGCTTCCATCAACATACTTTGTCAGATACAGCGAATAAAATTGACAAAATGCAAATATTAGAGTGAATAAATACTTTATAAACATCCTTTATCGGATATGTCGGATAAAATTGACAAGATCTAGCTATCGAAGTAGTTAAAATCGAAGTATCAGAGTGATTAAATTCCATATCAACATCCCTTTCTCGGATACATGGGATAAAATTTACTATATCTAGGTATCAGAGTGAATAAATGCTTTATCAACATCATTGGTCGGGTATATCAGATAAGATTGACAATATCTAAGTATCAGATTGATTAAATTCTATATCAACATCCATTTCTCGAATACATGGGGTAAAATTGACAAAACCTAAGCGTCAGAGTGAATAATTTTTTTTTATTAACAATTTTTGTCAGATACATGGGATAAAATTGACAAAAGCTAAGCGTCAGAGTGAATAATTTTTTTATCAACATCTTTTGTCAGATACAACGAATTTAATTGACGAAATCTTAATATCAGATTGATTAAATTCTATATCAGCATCCTTTGTCGGATATGCTAGATAAAATTGACAAAAGCTAAGTGTCAGAGTGAATAGTTTTTTTTTATCAGTATCTTTTGTATAATAAACCAAATATAATTGACAAAGGGCGGGCAACAGAGTGAATAAATGCATTATCACCATCCTAAGTTATATATCTCGAATAAAATCTAAGCATACAATTAATTGAACTCCATAGCAACATCCCTTTGTTGGATATGGGATTAAATTGACAAAATCTAAGTATCAGAGTGAATATTTTTTTTTTCACCATCTTTTGTCAGATACAACGAATATAACTGACAAAATCTAAGTATCAGAGTGAATAAATTTTTCGTATCAACATCTTTTGTCAGATACATCGGATAAAATTGAATAAATTCTTTATCAACATCCTCTCTCGGATACGTTTGATAACATTGTCAAAATCTATGTATTAGAGTAGATAAATCCTTTATCAACTTCCATTTGTCGGATACATCAGATAACATTCACAAAATCTGTGTATTAGAATGAATAAATTCCTTATCATCATCCTTTGTCGGTTACGTCGGATAAAATTGGCAAATCTAACTATCAGAGTGAATAAATTCATTATCAACATCTTTTATCAGATACAACGAATATAATTGACAAAATCGAATCGTCAGAGTGAATAATTTTTTTTATCAACATCCTATGCCAGTTACATCGGATAAAATTGACAAAATGTAAGTGTCAGAGTGAATAAATTCATTATCAACATCGATTGTCGGATATGTCAGATAAAATTGACAATATATAAGTATCAGCGTGATTAAATTCCATATCAACATCCGTTTCTCGGATAGATGGGATACAATTTACAAAATCTTAGGATCAGAGCGAATAAATTCTTTATTAAGATCTTTTAAATCCTTTATCAACATCCTTTGTTGGGTATATCGGATAAAATTGACAAAATCTAAGTATCAGATTGATTAAATTCTATATCAACATCCCTTTCTCAAATGCATGGGGTAAAATTAACAGAATCTAAGTGTTAGAGTGAATAATTTTTTTTTCAACATCCTTTGTCAGATACATCGAATAAAATTTGACAAAATATAAATATCAGAGTGAATAAATACTTTAACAACACCCTTTATCGGATATGTCAGATAAAATTGACAAAATCTAAGTATCAGAGTGACTAAATTCTAAATCAACATCCTTTTCTCGGATACATAGGATAAAATTGAAAAAATCGAAGTGTTAGAGTGAATAAACTTTTTTCATCAACATCCTTTGCCAGATACATCGGATAAAATTGACAAAATCTAAGTTTCAGAGTGAATAAATACTTTATCAGCATCCTTTATGGGATATGTCGGATAAAATTGACAAAATCTAAGTATCAGGGTAATTATAATCTAAACATCAGAGTGATTAAATTCAATATCAACATCCCTTTCTCGGATACATGGGATAAAATTGACAAAATCTAAGTATCAGAGTGAATAAATACTTTATCAGCATCCTTTAAATGCATAACCAGCATCATTTGTCGGGTATATCGGATAAAATTGACAAAATCTAAGTATCAGATTGATTAAATTCTATATCAACATCCATTTCTCAAATACATGGGATAAAATTGAAAAAGCTAAGTGTCAGAGTGAAAAATTTTTTTTTATCAACAATTTTTGTCAGATACAACGAACATAATTGACAAAATCTAAATATCAGAGTAAATAAATGCTTTATCAGCATCCTTTGTCGGATATGTTGAATAAAATTGACAAAATCTAAGTGTCAGAGTGAATAATTTTTTTATCAACAGCTTTTGTCAGATACATCAAATATAATTGTCAAAATCTAAGTATCAGAGTGAATAAATGCTTTATCAGCATCCTTTGTCGGATACACCGGATAAAATCTAAGCATCAGAGTGATTAAATTCTATATCAACATCCTTTTCCGGGTACATGGGATAAAACTGACAAAATCTGAGAATCAGAATGAATAATTTATTTTTGATCAACATCTTTTATCAGTTACAACGATTATAATTGACAAAATGTAAATATCAGAGCGAATAAATGCTTTATCAGCATCCTTTTGTCGGATATTTCGGATAAAATTGACAAAATCTAAGTGTTAGAGTGAATAAATCCTTTGTCAACATCATTTGTCGAATATGGCTGATAAAATTGAAAAAATCTAAATACCAGAGTGAAAAAATTCATTATCAACATCCTTTGTCGGGTATATGAGATAAAATTGACAAAATCTAAGTATCAGATTGAATAAATGATTTATCAACATCCCTTTCTCGGATGCAGGGGATAAAATTGACAAAATCTAAATACCAGAGTGAATAAATGCATTATCAACATCATTTGTCGGCTATATTGGATAAAATTGCCCAATATCTAAGTATCAGATTGATTAAATTCTATATCAACATCCCTTTCTCGAATACATGGGATAAAATTAACAAAATCTAAGTATCAGAGTTATTAAATTCTATATCAACATCCCTTTCTCGGATAAATGGGATAAAATTGACAAATTCTAAGTATCAGAGTGAATAAATGCTTTATCAACATCCCTTAAATGAATTATCAACATCACATGACAGATACATCAGATAAAATTGACAAAATCTAAGTACCAGAAAGAATAAATTCGTTTTCAAAGATTTTATCGGATACATAAGTTAAAAGTCATAAAATCCAAGGTCCATTCATTTTGACTTCATGCCTCTTTACGTTGAATTTAGGTTAGACCGGTTATAGAAGGCAGCACACCCGCTCAGACAGACAGTCATAGTGAGAGAGATTTTCAAAAAGTTGAGTTAATTTAGGTTCACTTAGAGTGGCGCCCTGACTTGGAGTGGTCAGACACACAGTCAGAGTGAGAGAGATATCCAAAAAGTTGGGTTGATCTAGGTTCGCTTAGAGTGGCGCGCGCCACTCTAAGCGAACCTAGATGAACCCAACTTTTTGGATATCTCTCTCGCTATGACTGTGTGTCTGAGCGGATGTGCTGCCATCTATAACCGGTCTAACCTAAATTCAACGAAACGAGGCATCAAGTCAAAATAAATAAAACTTGTATTTTATGAATGTTATCTGATGTATCCGATAAAAACGTTGAAAACGAATTTATTCTTTCTGGTACTTAGATTTTGTCAATTTTATCTGATGTATCTGTCATGTGATGCTGATAATGCATTAAAGGGAAGTTGATGAAGCATTTATTCACTCTGATACTTAGATTTTGTCAATTTTATCCCATGTATCCGAGAAAGGGATGTTGATATAGAATTTAATAACTCTGATACTTAGATTTTGTCAATTTTATCCCATGTATTCGAGAAAGGGATGTTGATATAGAATTTAATCAAGCTGATACTTAGATATTTGTCAATTTTATCCGATATAGCCGACAAATGATGTTAATAATGAATTTATTCACTCTGGTATTTAGATTTTGTCAATTTTATTCCCTTTATCCGAGAAAGAGGTGTAGATAAAGCATTTATTCAATCTGATACTTAGATTTTGTCAATTTTGTCTGATATGCCCAACAAAGGATGTTGATAATGAATTTATTCACTCTGGTACTTCGATTTTGTCAATTTTATCCGACATATTCGACAAATGATGTTGAAAAAGCATTTATTCAATATGATATTTAGATTTTTTCAATTTTATCCGATGCATCTGACAGAGAAAGTTCATAAAAAAATTTATTCACTCTAACACTTAGATTTTGTCAATTTTATCCGACATATCCGAAAAAAGGATACTGATAAAGCATTTATTCGCTCTGATACTTAGATTTTGTCAATTTTACTCAACATATCCGACAAAGGATGCTGATAAAGCATTTATTCACTCTGATATTTATATGTTGTAAATTATAATCGTTGTAACTGATAAAAGATGTTGATAAAAAATAAATTATTCACTCTGATACTTAGATTTTGTCAATTTTATCCCATGTACCCGAGAAAAGGATGTTGATATAGAATTTAATCACTCTGACGCTTAGATTTTATCCGGGATATCTGACATAGGATGCTGATAAAGCATTTATTCACTCTGATACTTAGATTTTGACAATTATATTTGATGTATCTGACAAAAGCTGTTGATAAAAAAAATTATTCACACTGACACTTAGAATTTGTCAATTTTATCCAACATATCCGACAAAGGATGCTGATACAGCATTTATTTACTCTGATATTTAGATTTTGTCAATTATATTTGTTGTATCTGACAAAAGATGTTGAAAAAAAAATTATTCACTCTGACACTTAGCTTTTGTCAATTTTATCCCATGTATTCAAGAAATGGATGTTGATATAGAATTTAATCAATCTGATACTTAGATTTTGTCAATTATATTTGATGTATCTGACAAAAATTGTTGATAAAAAAAAATTATTCACTCTGACACTTAGATTTTGTCAATTTTATCCAGCATATCCGACAAAGGATGCTGATATAGAACTTAATTAATCTGATATTAAGATTTTGTCAATTATATTCGTTGTATCTGACAGAAGGTGTTGATAAAAAAATTATTCACTCTGACACTTAGCTTTTGTCAATTTTATCCCATATATCCGACAAAAGATGTTAATAAAAAAAATTATTCACTCTGACGATTAGCTTTTGTCAATTTTACCCTATGTATTCGAGAAATGGATGTTGATATAGAATTTAATCAACCTGATACTTAGATTTTGTCAATTTTATCCGATATACCCGATAAATGATGTTGATAAAGCATTTATTCACTCTGATACTTAGATTTAGTAAATTTTATCCCATGTATCCGAGAAAGGGATGTTGATATGGAATTTAATCACTCTGATACTTAGATTTTAATCACTCTGATACTTAGATTTTGTCAATTTTATCAGACATATGCGATAAAGGATGATGATAAAGTATTTATTCACTCTGATATTTACATTTTGTCAATTTTATTCGATGTATCTGACAAAGGATGTTGATGGAAGTGAACTCAATCGATAAAGAATATTAAAAGGAATTTTTCCAGTTTTTTTCATAATTTCCTGAATTAAATTTCTGTATTGTGTATCCAAGAGGTGAATTCAAGAAAGAGTTTGTTACTTACTTACTTACAATTTTTTCATAATGACATATCCAACAACTGATGTTAATAAAGAATTTATTCATTCTGATACCTAGATTTTGTCAATGTAATCCCATGTGTCTGACAATAAATGTATGTAAATTCCTTTTCTTACAACTCCGATGTTTTAATAGACATTGTAAGCGTTTGATATGCTCGCATAATCTAAAAATAATGGATGCATGACACTGTAACGCATAATATATGTTTAATGAAATAATGCTATGTAGAATATTAATATAAAAATATATTATGATACATTATTAATATCAATGATCAACTTTGGACATTTTGAATCTGTTCCATAAAATAGTTCACCATGTTGTCTCTTGATATTGTAGTTATTGTCTTCTCTTAGTTCTTAAACAGTAGAATAATCAATATTCCATTTTGAGTCATACACAATTTTATACTGGTGTGTCATCGACAGGCTCAATATGCTTTTCGTCTTTGGTATTATTTTGTTCATTGACTGTTTGATCAATGGCAGTAACGTTTGCTGGTACTTTGTTTTTCATCGATTCATCTTTATATTCTATAGTGATATTTTCTGCCAATGCCTGTTTTATTTTTCTGGCAATTTCACTGTATTTTATCACATTATTTTTACACAGGTAACAGTTTCGGCACGTAGACAAGATATGGTTTATGATATTAGTAGAAGAGTAGGCCTTTCTTTTTTGATAGTCCGTTGAATGCTAATATCCGAAAGCTGACGATAGGATTTATCAGTATGTAATGTGTTACCTGCAACAGTAGCAAGGAGTTGTCCTCTATCATCAACGATTATTTTTATGTTGGCATTCTCTTTGAGCGCAATCATCTCTGGAGATCTCAATCTTGCATATCCACCAACTTAAGAGTGGAATTTTTCGGTACTTCAAAGGAATTTAATTCCTTACTGTCATGACAATGCATGCATACATTTCCAATAGTGCTACCACTTATACTTGTTTCATAGTTTAAATACTTCTCCTTGTCGGCATTCAATGCCACAATAACATTGTCATGTGAACACACTTTATTAAAATGCTCCATCTTCACTTTTTTTTAAAGATATGACTTATGTGTTTATCATTCCACTGCGTAAAAAATACTGATTTAATACATGCAATAAACTAGATAGTGTCTATAACCCGCCATAAAGTACCAGTGGGAAAGCCGCATCGTGTTTCTGAGCAAGCAGAGAGTACAATTGTTACAGCTGTAAGCATATTTTATGTCATTTTAAGATACGTAAAAAAAAGTTGAATAATTCGAAGTCAAAAAATTTTTATTTAGTCCAATAAAAAAAAGTGCTACTACAAACACTATTTTTCTAATAGTAACGGTCATGAATAACATGTCTATACAATTCTCATTTTGAGTTTGGAAAATATTAAATGTAACTTTTTTTTGTTTTAAGTATGTTTCATCTCATTCGAAGACATGTAAAAAATAAGTTGAAAAAATATATCATGTTAAAAAAAAATAATATAAAAAAACTTAAAAAAAACTTTAAAATAATGGGGGCCAAAAAGTTGGAGGGGAGGGGGGGCCCTTAGAGTTTGGGGATAGGGGACCTTTAGGGGGTTGAGGTCTCTGGTGGTTAGGGTCGTTGGTGCTTATGATCCTTGATGGTTCGTACTCACATACACTTTACTACTTGATTTGCAAGGATTTGTAAGGTTTGTTCTGAATTTCATTATTAAAATTCTTTTCTTGCCATCTACATCTCTCTTAGTATCAACTTTTTAGTATACTATAACGTTAGACTCTATTTTAAATTGACAACACTGTTCAAACGCCGCTTGTGTATTATACAGAACACATCGAAGAAGTAAAGCTATGTCAAGTCACAAGACCATTTTATCATTGTTAACCATTTTCATAGATTGGTATTGTTCCAAATTTATAATAAATAAGCTATGAGTTAGCAACCCCGAGGGGTTACCTTAACTGCTAATCACTTTAACCCTTTTTTCTCCACCTTCATACGATCCAATTTGTAAATGGTATCTAGCTCCGTTTTTTACTTATTATTAAATTAATATCGTTCGTATAGTCCAATTTGTAAATTCTATAACCTTTTTTGCAATGAGAGTTATCTTTTAAGCAAAATGATATAAAACCATATGCCAATCAATCAATTCGGAGTATAGTATCCTATTCTTTAATTAGCAGTGACACATTCCTAACAAACTAGTCTTGACTAAAGGCAATTGTCCAAAAAAATCAGAAACCAGTCTGATAGCACATACTTCAAAGAAATGAAACAGTGGATGATGCATGGGTGATAGACAGCTTTTCCTACAAAATCATTCTTTGATTATGCAATTTGACAATTTCTAGTTTTTGGTTAAAAACAAAAAAAAAAAACAAAAAAAAAAAAAAAAAACGTTATGATGAAAGTGCCTCAAAAACCCGTCTGGTTGCGTTATACCATCTAAATTATACTTTTAAAACGTGTTTGATCACTTTATAGGCATATAATATAAAAGGATTGGTCACTTTTTGCAATGTGCTCGTCAAACTGCACTGTATATTCTTGTGCTTGTGAAACCATATACAAGCTTACTACTGGCATTGCTGATACGTCCTCTTGACAACCTATGTGGGCATAGTGTGTTTCGAATTATTTCAATACATGTACAATATTGCCCAAAATTTTCGCCTTAATACCTTTAGGTTTATTACTTATAATAATAGCACCAGTAAATATAGTAGTAGTAGTAGGACCACATTTGATAGTATATATATATATATACATATATATATATATATATATATATATATATATATATATATATATATATATATAATAATAATAGCACCAGTAATAATAATAGCACCAGTAAATAATAATAATAGTTATATATATATATATATATATATATATATATATATATAATAATAGTAATAATAGTTATAATAATAATAATAGTTATAGTTATAATAGTTATAGTTATAATAATAATAATAATAATAATAGTTATAATATATATATATATATATATATATATATATATATATATATATATATATATATATATATATATATATATATATATATATATATATATATATATATATATATATATATATATATATATATATATATATATATATATATATATATATATATATACTATCAAATGTGGTCCTACTACTACTACTATATTTACTGGTGCTATTATTATAAGTAATAAACCTAAAGGTATTAAGGCGAAAATTTTGGGCAATATTGTACATGTATTGAAATAATTCGAAACACACTATGCCCACATAGGTTGTCAAGAGGACGTATCAGCAATGCCAGTAGTAAGCTTGTATATGGTTTCACAAGCACAAGAATATACAGTGCAGTTTGACGTGCACATTGCAAAAAGTGACCAATCTTTTTATATTATATGCCTATTAAGTGATCAAACACGTTTTAAAAGTATAATTTAGATGGTATAACGCAACCAGACGGGTTTTTGAGGCACTTTCATCGTAACGTTTTTTTTTTTTTTTTTTTTTTTTGTTTTTTTTTTTGTTTTTAACCAAAAACTAGAAATTGTCAAATTGCATAATCAAAGAATGATTTTGTTGGAAAAGCTGTCTATCACCCATGCATCATCCACTGTTTCATTTCTTTGAAGTATGTGCTATCAGACTGGTTTCTGATTTTTTGGACAATTGCCTTTAGTCAAGACTAGTTTGTTAGGAATGTGTCACTGCTAATTAAAGAATAGGATACTATACTCCGAATTGATTGATTGGCATATGGTTTTATATCATTTTGCTTAAAAGCTAACTCTCATTGCAAAAAAGGGTATAGCATTTACAAATTGGACTATACGAACGATATTAATTGAATAATAAGGAAAAAACGGAGCTAGATACCATTTACAAATTGGATCGTATGAAGGTGGAGAAAAAAGGGTTAAAGTGATTAGCAGTTAAGGTAACCCCTCGGGGTTGCTAACTCATAGCTTATTTATTATAAATTTGGAACAATACCAATCTATGAAAATGGTTAACAATGATAAAATGGTCTTGTGACTTGACATAGCTTTACTTCTTCGATGTGTTCTGTATAATACACAAATCGCGTTGGAACAGTTTTGTCAGTATAAAACAGGGTCTAAGACTATAGTGTGCCAAAGTGTTAACAACGAGCGAGGTGTAGAGGTAAAGAAACGATTGTTAATAAAGAAAGTTAGAGCAATCCAAATGAAGCTTAGGAATTCATTTATTATGTTGTATGTGAGTACGACCTGTAAACGCTACCAAGCACCGGTAAACCGACCCCCCACAAACATTAACCCCCCAAAGGTCACCTATCCCACAACTCTCAGGGCACCCCCTCCCTTCCAAAGGTTTGGCCCCCATTTTTTTAAAGTTTTTTTTAAGTTTTTGGGCAATATTGTACATGTATTGAAATAATTCGAAACACACTATGCCCACATAGGTTGTCAAGAGGACGTATCAGCAATGCCAGTAGTAAGCTTGTATATGGTTTCACAAGCACAAGAATATACAGTGCAGTTTGACGAGCACATTGCAAAAAGTGACCAATCCTTTTATATTATATGCCTATAAAGTGATCAAACACGTTTTAAAAGTATAATTTAGATGGTATAACGCAACCAGACGGGTTTTTGAGGCACTTTCATCATAACGTTTTTTTTTTTTTTTTTTTTTTTTTTTTTTTTTTAACCAAAAACTAGAAATTGTCAAATTGCATAATCAAAGAATGATTTTGTAGGAAAAGCTGTCTATCACCCATGCATCATCCACTGTTTCATTTCTTTGAAGTATGTGCTATCAGACTGGTTTCTGATTTTTTTGGACAATTGCCTTTAGTCAAGACTAGTTTGTTAGGAATGTGTCACTGCTAATTAAAGAATAGGATACTATACTCCGAATTGATTGATTGGCATATGGTTTTATATCATTTTGCTTAAAAGCTAACTCTCATTGCAAAAAAGGGTATAGCATTTACAAATTGGACTATACGAACGATATTAATTGAATAATAAGGAAAAAACGGAGCTAGATACCATTTACAAATTGGATCGTATGAAGGTGGAGAAAAAAGGGTTAAAGTGATTAGCAGTTAAGGTAACCCCTCGGGGTTGCTAACTCATAGCTTATTTATTATAAATTTGGAACAATACCAATCTATGAAAATGGTTAACAATGATAAAATGGTCTTGTGACTTGACATAGCTTTACTTCTTCGATGTGTTCTGTATAATACACAAGTCGCGTTTGAACCGTGTTGTCAGTTTAAAATAGAGTCTAACGTTATAGTGTACTAAAAAGTTGATACTAAGAGAGATGTAGATGGCAAGAAAAGAATTTTAATAATGAAATTCAGAACAAACCTTAGAAATCCTTGCAAATCAAGTAGTAAAGTGTATGTGAGTACGAACCATCAAGGATCATAAGCACCAACGACCCTAACCACCAGAGACCTCAACCCCCCAAAGGTCCCCTATCCCCAAACTCTAAGGGCACCCCCTCCCCTCCAACTTTTTGGCCCCCAATTTTTTTAAGTTTTTTTTAAGTTTTTTTATATTATTTTTTTTTAACATGATATATTTTTTCAACTTATTTTTTACATGTCTTCGAATGAGATGAAACATACTTAAAACAAAAAAAAGTTACATTTAATATTTTCCAAACTCAAAATGAGAATTGTATAGACATGTTATTCATGACCGTTACTATTAGAAAAATAGTGTTTGTAGTAGCACTTTTTTTTATTGGACTAAATAAAAAAATTTTTGACTTCGAATTATTCAACTTTTTTTTACGTATCTTAAAATGACATAAAATATGCTTACAGCTGTAACAATTGTACTCTCTGCTTGCTCAGAAACACGATGCGGCTTTCCCACTGGTACTTTATGGCGGGTTATAGACACTATCTAGTTTATTGCATGTATTAAATCAGTATTTTTTACGCAGTGGAACGATAAACACATAAGTCATATCTTTAAAAAAAAGTGAAGATGGAGCATTTTAATAAAGTGTGTTCACATGACAATGTTATTGTGGCATTGAATGCCGACAAGGAGAAGTATTTAAACTATGAAACAAGTATAAGTGGTAGCACTATTGGAAATGTATGCATGCATTGTCATGACAGTAAGGAATTAAATTCCTTTGAAGTACCGAAAAATTCCACTCTTAAGTTGGTGGATATGCAAGATTGAGATCTCCAGAGATGATTGCGCTCAAAGAGAATGCCAACATAAAAATAATCGTTGATGATAGAGGACAACTCCTTGCTACTGTTGCAGGTAACACATTACATACTGATAAATCCTATCGTCAGCTTTCGGATATTAGCATTCAACGGACTATCAAAAAAGAAAGGCCTACTCTTCTACTAATATCATAAACCATATCTTGTCTACGTGCCGAAACTGTTACCTGTGTAAAAATAATGTGATAATATACAGTGAAATTGCCAGAAAAATAAAAGAGGCATTGGCAGAAAATATCACTCTAGAATATAAAGATGAATCGATGAAAAACAAAGTACCAGCAAACGTTACTGCCATTGATCAAACAGTCAATGAACAAAATAATACCAAAGACGAAAAGCATATTGAGCCTGTCGATGACACACCAGTATAAAATTGTGTATGACTCAAAATGGAATATTGATTATTCTACTGTTTAAGAACTAAGAGAAAACATTAACTACAATATCAAGAGACAACATAGTGAAGAATTTTATGGAACGGATTAAAAATGACCAAAGTTAATCATTGATATTAATAATGTATCATAATATATTTTTTTGTTAATATTCTACATTGCATTATTTCAATAAACATATAGTATGCATTACAGTGTCATGCATTCATTATTTCTAGATCATGCTAGCATTTAAAGCTTTTACCATGTCTATTACAATATCGGATACGTAAGAAAAGGAATTTTCGTACATCTATTGTAAGAAACATGGGATAACATTGACAAATTCTAGGTATCAAAATGAATAAATTTCTTAATAACATCCGTTGTTGGATATATCATTACAAAAAAATCGTAAGTAAGTAGGTAACAAAATCTTTCTTGAATTCACCTCTTGGATACATAATACAGAAATTTAATTCAGGAAATTATGAAAAAAACTGGAAAAATTCCTTTTAATATTCTTTATCGATTGAGTTCACTTCCATCAACATCCTTTGTCAGATACATCGAATAAAATTGACAAAATGTAAATATCAGAGTGAATAAATACTTTATCATCATCCTTTATCGCATATATCAGATAAAATTGACAAAATCTAAGTATCAGAGTGATTAAAATCTAAGTATCAGAGTGATTATACTCCATATCAACATCCCTTTTTCGGATACATGGGATAAAATTTACTAAATCTAAGTATCAGAGTGAATAAATGCTTTATCAACATCATTTATCGGGTATATCGGATAAAATTGACAAAATCTAAGTATCAGGTTGATTAAATTCTATATCAACATCCATTTCTCGAATACATAGGGTAAAATTGACAAAAGCTAATCGTCAGAGTGAATAATTTTTTTTATTAACATCTTTTGTCGGATATATGGGATAAAATTGACAAAAGCTAAGTGTCAGAGTGAATAATTTTTTTATCAACACCTTCTGTCAGATACAACGAATATAATTGACAAAATCTTAATATCAGATTAATTAAGTTCTATATCAGCATCCTTTGTCGGATATGCTGGATAAAATTGACAAAAGCTAAGTGTCAGAGTGAATAAGTTTTTTTTATCAATAATTTTTGTTAAATACATCAAATATAATTGACAAAATCTAAGTATCAGATTGATTAAATTCTATATCAACATCCATTTCTTGAATACATGAGATAAAATTGACAAAAGCTAAGTGTCAGAGCGAATAATTTTTTTTTCAACATCTTTTGTCAGATACAACAAATATAATTGACAAAATCTAAATATCAGAGTAAATAAATGCTGTATCAGCATCCTTTGTCGGATATGTTGGATAAAATTGACAAATTCTAAGTGTCAGTGTGAATAATTTTTTTTATCAACAGCTTTTGTCAGATACATCAAATATAATTGTCAAAATCTAAGTATCAGAGTGAATAAATGCTTTATCAGCATCCTATGTCAGATATCCCGGATAAAATCTAAGCTTCAGAGTGATTAAATTATATATCAACATCCTTTTCTCGGGTACATGGGATAAAATTGACAAAATCTAAGTATCAGAGTGAATAATTTATTTTTTATCAACATCTTTTATCAGTTACAACGATTATAATTGACAACATATAAATATCAGAGTGAATAAATGCTTTATCAGCATCCTTTGTCGGATATGTTGAGTAAAATTGACAAAATCTAAGTATCAGAGCGAATAAATGCTTTATCAGTATCCTTTTTTCGGATATGTCGGATAAAATTGACAAAATCTAAGTGTTAGAGTGAATAAATTTTTTTATGAACTTTCTCTGTCAGATGCATCGGATAAAATTGAAAAAATCTAAATATCATATTGAATAAATGCTTTTTCAACATCATTTGTCGGATATATCGGATAAAATTGACAAAATCCAAGTAGCAGAGTGAATAAATTCACTATCAACATCCTTTGTTGGGCATATCAGACAAAATTGACAAAATCTAAGTATCAGATTGAATAAATGCTTTATCTACACCTCTTTCTCGGATACAGGGAATAAAATTGACAAAATCTAAATACCAGAGTGAATAAATGCATTATTAACATCATTTGTCGGCTATATCGGATAAAATTGACAAATATCTAAGTATCAGCTTGATTAAATTCTATATCAACATCCCTTTCTCGAATACATGGGATAAAATTGACAAAATCTAAGTATCAGAGTTATTAAATTCTATATCAACATCCCTTTCTCGGATACATGGGATAAAATTGACAAAATCTAAGTATCAGAGTGAATAAATGCTTCATCAACTTCCCTTTAATGCATTATCAGCATCACATGACAGATACATCAGATAAAATTGACAAAATCTAAGTACCAGAAAGAATAAATTCGTTTTCAACGTTTTTATCGGATACATCAGATAACATTCATAAAATACAAGTTTTATTTATTTTGACTTGATGCCTCGTTTCGTTGAATTTAGGTTAGACCGGTTATAGATGGCAGCACATCCGCTCAGACACACAGTAATAGCGAGAGAGATATCCAAAAAGTTGGGTTCATCTAGGTTCGCTTAGAGGGGCGCGCGCCACTCTAAGCGAACCTAGATCAACCCAACTTTTTGGATATCTCTCTCACTATGACTGTGTCTGACCACTTCAAGTCAGGGCGCCACTCTAAGTGAACCTAAATTAACTCAACTTTTTGAAAATCTCTCTCACTATGACTGTCTGTCTGAGCGGGTGTGCTGCCTTCTATAACCGGTCTAACCTAAATTCAACGTAAAGAGGCATGAAGTCAAAATGAATGGACCTTGGATTTTATGACTTTTAACTGATGTATCCGATAAAAACTTTGAAAACGAATTTATTCTTTCTGGTACTTAGATTTTGTCAATTTTATCTGATGTATCTGTCATGTGATGTTGATAATTCATTTAAGGGATGTTGATAAAGCATTTATTCACTCTGATACTTAGAATTTGTCAATTTTATCCCATTTATCCGAGAAAGGGATGTTGATATAGAATTTAATAACTCTGATACTTAGATTTTGTTAATTTTATCCCATGTATTCGAGAAAGGGATGTTGATATAGAATTTAATCAATCTGATACTTAGATATTGGGCAATTTTATCCAATATAGCCGACAAATGATGTTGATAATGCATTTATTCACTCTGGTATTTAGATTTTGTCAATTTTATCCCCTGTATCCGAGAAAGGGATGTTGATAAAGCATTTATTCAATCTGATACTTAGATTTTGTCAATTTTATCTGATATACCCGACAAAGGATGTTGATAATGAATTTATTCACTCTGGTACTTAGATTTTGTCAATTTTATCCGACATATTCGACAAATGATGTTGACAAAGGATTTATTCACTCTAACACTTAGATTTTGTCAATTTTATCCGAAATATCCGACAAAAGGATGCTGATAAAGCATTTATTCGCTCTGATATTTACATTTTGTCAATTATAATCGTTGTAACTGATAAAAGATGTTGATCAAAAATAAATTATTCATTCTGATTCTCAGATTTTGTCAGTTTTATCCCATGTACCCGGAAAAGGATGTTGATATAGAATTTAATCACTCTGATGCTTAGATTTTATCCGGGGTATCCGACAAAGGATGCTGATAAAGCATTTATTCACTCTGATACTTAGATTTTGACAATTATATTTGATGTATCTGACAAAAGCTGTTGATAAAAAAATTATTCACTCTGACACTTAGATTTTGTCAATTTTATTCAACATATCCGACAAAGGATGCTGATAAAGCATTTATTTACTCTGATACTTAGATTTTGTCAATTATATTCGTTGTATCTGACAAAAATTGTTGATAAAAAAAATTATTCACTCTGACACTTAGCTTTTTCAATTTTATCCCATGTATTTAAGAAATGGATGTTGATATAGAATTTAATCAATCTGATACTTAGATTTTGTCAATTTTATCCGATATACCCGACAAATGATGCTGGTTATGCATTTAAAGGATGCTGATAAAGTATTTATTCACTCTGATACTTAGATTTTGTCAATTTTATCCCATGTATCCGAGAAAGGGATGTTGATATTGAATTTAATCACTCTGATGTTTAGATTATAATTACCCTGATACTTAGATTTTGTCAATTTTATCCGACATATCCCATAAAGGATGCTGATAAAGTATTTATTCACTCTGAAACTTAGATTTTGTCAATTTTATCCGATCTATCTGGCAGAAGATGTAGATAAAAAAATTTATTCACTCTGGATTTTATACTTTTTCAATTTTATCTTGTGGATCCAAGAATAGGATGTCGATATAGAATTTAATCAATATGGTAATTATATCTTATCAATTACATCTAACATATCCGATAAACGGTGTTGTTAAAGTATTTATTCACTCTGATATTTATATTTTGTCAAATTTTATTCGATGTATCTGACAAAGGATGTTGAAAAAAAAAATTATTCACTCTAACACTTAGATTCTGTTAATTTTACCCCATGCATTCGAGAAAGGGATGTTGATATAGAATTTAATCAATCTGATACTTAGATTTTGTCAATTTTATCCGATATAGCCAACAAAGGATGTTGATAAAGGATTTAAAAGATCTTAATAAAGAATTTATTCGCTCTGATCCTAAGATTTTGTCAATTTTATCCCATCTATCCGAGAAACGGATGTTGATATGGAATTTAATCACGCTGATACTTATATATTGTCAATTTTATCTGACATATCCGACAATCGATGTTGATAATGAATTTATTCACTCTGACACTTACATTTTGTCAATTTTATCCGATGTAACTGGCATAGGATGTTGATAAAAAAAATTATTCACTCTGACGATTCGATTTTGTCAATTATATTCGTTGTATCTGATAAAAGATGTTGATAATGAATTTATTCACTCTGATAGTTAGATTTGCCAATTTTATCCGACGTAACCGACAAAGGATGATGATAAGGAATTTATTCATTCGAATACACAGATTTTGTGAATGTTATCTGATGTATCCGACAAAGGGAAGTTGATAAAGAATTTATCTACTCTAATACATAGATTTTGACAATGTTATCAAATGTATCTGAGAGAGGATGTTGATAAAGAATTTATTCAATTTTATCCGATGTATCTGACAAAAGATGTTGATACGAAAAATTTATTCACTCTGATACTTAGATTTTGTCAGTTATATTCGTTGTATCTGACAAAAGATGTTGATAAAAAAATATTCAATCCGACAATTAGATTTTATCAATCTTATTCCAGATATTCAGCAACGGGAAATTGCTATGTAAATTAATCACTCTGATGCTTTTACTGTTTCCGAAAAATCCAAGTAAGAATGCTGATAAAGCACTTATGCTACGCGGCACTCAGATTTTATCCACTATATTTTATGTATCTGATAAAAGATATTGATAAAAAAAAACTATTCACTCTGATACTTAGCTTTTTTCAATTTTATCCAGCATATCCGACAAAGGATGCTGATATAGAATTTAATCAATCTGATATTAAGATTTCGTCAATTAAATTCGTTGTATCTGACAAAAGATGTTGATAAAAAAATTATTCACTCTGACGCTTAGCTTTTGTCAATTTTATCCCATGTATCTGACAAAAATTGTTAATAAAAAAAAATTATTCACTCTGACGCTTAGGTTTTGTCAATTTTACCCCATGTATTCGAGAAATGGATGTTGATATAGAATTTAATCAATCTGATACTTAGATATTGTCAATCTTATCTGATATACCCGACCAATGATGTTGATAAAGCATTTATTCACTCTGATACCTAGATATAGTAAATTTTATCCCATGTATCCGAGAAAGGGATGTTGATATGGAGTTTAATCCCTCTGATACTTCTATTTTAACCACCTCGATAGCTAGATCTTGTCAATTTTATCCGACATACCTGATAAAGGATGTTGATAAAGTATTTATTCACTCTAATATTTGCATTTTGTCAATTTTATTCGCTGCATCTGACGAAGTATGTTGATGGAAGCGAATTCAATCGGTAAAGAATGCTAATAAGAATTTGTCCAATTTTTTGCATAATTTCTTGAATGAAATTTCTGTATTGTGTATCCAAGAGGTGAATTCAAGAAAGAGTTTGTTACTTACTTACTTACAATTTTTTCATAATGACATATCCAACAACGGATGTTGATAAAGAATTTATTCATTCTGATACCTAGATTTTGTTAATGTTATTCCATGCGTCTGACAATAGATGTAAGCAAATTCCTTTTCTTACATCTCCGATGTTTTAATAGACATTCTAAACGTTTGATATGCTAGCTTACTCTAAAAATATTGAACACATAACAATGTAATGCATAATATATTTTTAATGAAATAATGTTATATAGAATATTAATATAAAAATATATTATGATACATTATTAATATCAATGATCAACTTTGGACATTTTGAATCTGTTCCATAAAATAGTTCACCATGTTCTCTAGTGATATTGTAGTTATTGTCTTCTCTTAGTTCGTAATCAGTAGAATAATCATTATTCCATTTTGAGTCATACACAATTTTATACTGGTGTGTCATTGACAGGCTCAATATGCTTTTTGTCTTTGGTATTATTTGGTTCATTGACTGTTTGATCAATGGCAGTAACTTTTGCTGGTACTTTGTTTTTCATCGATTCATCTTTATATTCCATAGTGATATTTTCTGCCAATGCCCTTTTTATTTTTCTGGCAATTTCACTGTCTATTATCACATTATTTTTACACAGGTAACTGTTTCGGCACGTACACAAGATATGGTTTATGATATTAGTAGAAGAGTAGGCCTATCTTTTTTGATCTTCCGTTGAATACTAATATCCGAAAGCTGGTGATAGGATGTATCAGTATGTAATGTGTTACCTGCAACAGTAACAAGGAGTTGTCCTCTATCATCAACGATTATTTTTATGTTGGCATTCTCTTTAAGTGCAATCATCTCTGGAGATCTCAATCATGCATATCCACCAACATAAGAGTGGAATTTTTTCGGGAGTCCAAAGAAATTTAATTCCTTACTGTCATGACAATGCATGCATACATTTCCAATAGTGCTACCACTTGTACTTGTTTCATAGTTTAAATACTTCTCCTTGTCGGCAGTCAATGCTACAATAACATTGTCATGTGAACACGCTTTATTAAAATGCTCCATCTTCACTTTTTTTTAAAGATATTACTTATGTGTTTATTGTTCCACTGCGTAAAAAATACTGATTTAATACATGCAATAAACTAGATAGTGTCGATAACCCGCCATAAAATACCAGTGGGAAAGCCGCATCGTGTCTCTGAGCAGGAATAGAGTAAAATTGTTAGAGCCGTAAGCATATTTCATATCATTTTAAGATACGTAAAAAAAAGTTGAATATTTTCGAAGTCCAAAAAAAAATTTTTGTCCAATAAAAAAAATTGCTACTGCAAACATTATTTTTCTAATAGTAAAGGTCATGACTAACATATCCATAGCATTCTCATTTTGAGTTAGGAAAATATTAAATGTGATTTTTTTTGTTTTAAGTATGTTTCATCTCATTCGACGACATGTAAAAAAAAGTTGAAAAAAAATCATGTAAAAAAAATAATAAAAAAAAGCTAAAAAAAAAATTTCAAAAAAAAATTTAAAAAATGGGGGGAGGGGGCCATAAAGCTGGAGGGGAGGGGGCGCCCTTCGATTTAGAGGATAGGGAACCTTTGGGGGGTTGAGGTCTCTGGTGGTTAGGGTCGTTAGTGCTTATGATCCTTGATGGTTCGTACTCACACACACCTTACTACTTGATTTGCAAGGATTTCTAAGGTTTGTTCTGAATTTCATAATTAAAATTCTTTTCTTGCCATCTACATCTCTCTTAGTATCAACGTCTTAGTATACTATAACGTTAGAATCTATTTTAAACTGACAACAATGTTCAAACGCCACTTGTGTATTATACAGAACACATCGAAGAAGTAAAGCTATGTCAAGTCACATGACCATTTTATCATTTTTAACCATTTTCATAGATTGATATTGTTCCAAATTTATAATAAATAAGCTATGAGTTAACAACCCCGAGGGGTTACCTTAACTGATAATCAGTTTAACCCTTTTTTCTCCACCTTCATACGACCCAATTCGCAAGTGCTATGTAGCTCTGTTTTTTCCCTATTATTCAATTAATATCGTTCGTATAGTCCAATTCGCAAATGCTATACCTTTTTTTTGCTTTTAGAGTTAGCTTTTAAGAAAAATGACATAAAACCAAATGCCAATCAATCAATTCTGACTATAACATCCTATTCTTTAATTGGCAGCGACACATTCCTGACAAACTAGTCTTGACTAAAGGCAATTGTCCAAAAAAATCAGAAACCAGTCTGATAGCACATACTTCAAAGAAATGGAACAGTGGATGATGCATGGGTGATAGACAGTTTTTCCTACAAAATCATTCTTTGATTACGCAATTTGAAAATTTCTAGTTTTTGGTTAAAAAAACAAAAAAAAAACACGTTATGATGAAAGTGCCTCAAAATCCATCTGGTTGCGTTATACAATCTCAATTATGCTTTTAAAACGTGTTTGATCACTTTATAGGTATATAATATAAAAGGATTGGTCGTTTTTTGCAATGTGCTCGTCAAACTGCACTGTATATTCTTGTGCTCGTGAAACCTCATACAAGCTTACTACTAATGCCTCAGGACCGGTTGATGGTATTAAGTTAAAAATGTCATCGTGTGTTGAAGGGGATGTTAAAAAAGGTGCTATTTGTATAATGCTACTAATGCTACTACTGCTACTACAATTATTGCTATGCATAATTCCTGAACCTTTCAACAATGCAGAAAATATTGATTTCTCAAAACTTTGTTAGGATATTTTTTTATGGGAAATGATGGGCATGGGGGGGGGGGGATTTTCTCTAAAATCATTTTGAATTTAAAAAAGGGCATTATAACTTCAAATTTAAAATAAAATGGGACCCATCTGAATTTAATACGACCACCCATTCCATAAAAACCTTATATGTCCCCAGCGCAGAGCTTAAAGCCCTTGCCCCAGGGCTCTGGGGGGTTGTTCTAACCCTGGATGCATTGTTATATGTTCTTTGGACTATTTTAAACAAAATTGATATCACACAACATCAATCAAACGCATTTGGTGAAAAGAGGGTTATTTTGGGGGAGGGGGGTTGCTGCTTGACTTCCATCACTATTGACATTTAAAAGGGAACTAGAACTTCCAATTTCAACCAAATGAGCCACCTCTAAAGCTTATACAGCCATCCCTTCCATAAGAACTTTAGATGCCCCAGGGGCATAGTTTACAACTCTCGCCCTTAGGCTCTGGTGGTTTGTATCAATCTCAAAAACCCTTATTAGATGATTTTGGACTATTATGAATAAAACAACTGTCTCAAAATACCTATTGGATGCATCTCAGGAAAATACAACATATTTGTGTGTGGGGGGGGGGGATAGCTGCGCTATAAGTATTTTGACTCTTAAAAATGGAACTAGAACTTATGATTACGAGTCTAATGAGCCCCCTCCAAAGCATATACGACCACCCTTTTTATAAGAAGTTATATGCCCCAAGGCCATAACTTACAACCCTTTCTCTTAGAGCTTTAGGGGGAGGTGTCTTCCTCATAGACATAATTTCCGAAACGCTAAAATATAATAAATAAAATTATTATCTCCAAATTTTGATTGGGGGTGTTAAGGCAAATGTTGAGTGTGGAGGGGGGGTCTGTTTGCTCTCAAATCACTTTGACTCTTAAAAAGTGCGCTATAACTTCTAATTTCAAAATAAATAAGCCCCATCTCATGTTTATACGACCGCTCATTCAATAAAAACCTTATATGCCCTCATAAAATAATTTACAACCCTATCCCCAGGGCGTTGCGGGGTTGTGTCATCCCTAGAGACATTATAATATGTTCTTTGGACTATTTTAAGAAAAATCGCTATCTCATAATTTCAATCAGATGTTTTTGGTGAAATGAGGGGTTTTAGAAGAGGGGAGGGGGTCCAAATTCCGTCCATTACTTTTTGACGCTTAAAAAGGAACAAGACCTTCCAGTTTTCAACCAAATGAGCCTCTTCTAGAGTTAAAAAGCAATCTTTTTTCATAAAAATCTTAAATACCCCATGGGCAATTACATACAACCCTAGCACCCAATCTCTGGGATTTGTTTCAACCCTAAAAGCCTTGTTACATGATATTTAGACTATTTTGAATAAAATGGCTATCTCAAAATTTCTATTAGATTCATTTTGGAACAATACGACAATGGGACAATGGGCAATTCTCCCTCCGATTACCTTTTATATTAAAAAGGGCAATAGCCCCCTCAATTTCCAATCGAATGAGTCCTTTTTGAAAAGTTTACGACAACGATTTCTATAAAAACCTTATATGCCCCCAGGGCATAACTTACAACCTTAGCCCTGACGGCCGTGGGTGGGGGGTTGTCATACTAAAAGACGTAATTTCCTGACCCTTCAACTACGTTCTACAAAATGGCTATATCAAAATGTTGATCGGAAGTGTTTTGGGAAATGAAGGGCGTGGGGGGGGGACATTAACCCTCATATCGCTTTTGACTATTAATAAGTGCACTACCCCTCTTAATTCCCAATTGAATGAACCCTTTTTGACGAAAACACTCTCTATAAAAAGCCTTACATGCCACAGGGCATAGCTTACTACCTTTGCCCCGGGGGCTGTGGGGGTTTATCAGTCTTAAAGACATACTCTCTGGACCTCTCTGCTACGTTGAACAAAATAGCTATATCAAAATTTTGATTGGATATGTTCGGAGAAATAGTGGGCGTCAGAGGTGTGTTAACTGCCCTCCAATACCTTTCGACTATTAAAAAGGGCAATAGCCTTTTCAATTTCAAATTTAGTTAGCCCTTTTTGAAGTTTCTACGACAATACTTTCTATAAAAACCTTATATACCCCTAGGGCATAACTTACAACCCTTGCCCTGAGGGCTGGGGGGGGAGTGTAATCCTCGCAAATATAATTTCTGAACTTTTCAACTACGTTGAAAAAACTGCTATCTCAAAATTCTGATTGGATGTATTTGGGGAAATGGTGGGCGTGATAGGGGGGTCAGTTGCCCTCCAGTCACTTTTGACTATTAAAAAGGGCACTAGACCTTTCAATTTCCAATCGAATGAGACTTCAAGACTTTACCTTTCGACTATTAAAAAGGGCAATAGCCGTTTCAATTTCAAATTGAGTTAGCCCTTTTTGAAGTTTCTACGACAACGCTTTCTATAAAACCTTATATATCCCCGGGCCATAACTTACAACCCTTACCCTGAGGGGTGTGGGGAGCTGTCATTCTCAAAGACGTAATTTCGAGAACTTTCAAATACATTGAACAAAAGGGCTATCTCAAAATTTTGGATTGGATGTGTTTTAGGAAATGATGTGCGTGAGAGGGGGGTTAGTTGCCCCCAATCAATTTCGACTATTAAAAAAGGTATTATCGCTTTCAATTACCAATCGAATGAGACTTTTTTGAAGTTTCTACGACAACACTTTCTATAGAACCTTATATGCCCCCAGGGCAAATTACAATCCCTACCTTGAGGGGTGTAGGGGGCTGTCATCCTCAAAGACGTAATTTCAAGAACTTTCAACTACATTGAACAAAATGGCTATCTAAAAATTTTGATTGGATGTGTTTTAGGAAATGATGGGCGTGAGAGGGGGTTCAGTTTGGAGGGGGCGTCCAATGACTTTCGACTATTAAAAAAGGTATTATCCCTTTCAATTTCCAATTGAACGTGCCCTTTTTGAAGTTTCTACGACAATACTTTCTATAAAAACCGTATATGTCCCCAGGGCATAACTTATAATCCTTGCCCTGAGGGCTTTGGGGAGGAGTGTCATCCGCAAAGACATAATTTCAGGACCTTTCAACTCCGTTGAAGAAAATGGCTAACTAAAAATTTTGATTTGATGTGTTTGGGGAAATGGTGGGCATGAGAGGGGGTTAGTTGCCCTCCAATCACTTTTGACTATTAAAAAGGGCACTAGCTCTTTCAATTTCCAGTCGAATGAGCCCTTTTTGAAGTTTCTACGACAATGCCTTCTATAAACACCTTCTATGACCTCAGGGCATAAATCACAATCCTTCCCATGGGGGTTGTGGGGAGAGTGTCATCCTCAAAGGCCTAAGTTTCGGACCTTTCAACTACGTTGAGCAAAATGGCTATCTCAAAATTTTGATCAGTTGTGTATGGGTAAATGGGGGTTATGAGAGGGGGGTTAGTTGCCCTTCAATCACTTTTAACTATTACAAAGGGCACTAGCCCTTTCAATTCCTAATCGAATGATTCCTTTTTGCAGTTTCTACGACAACAGTTTCTATAAAAACCTTATATGCACCCAGGCCAGAACTTACAACCCTTGTCCTGAGGGCTCTGGGGGGGGGGAGGGGTTGTCATCCTCAAAGATATAATTTCTGAACCTTTCAACTACGTTGAACAAAATGGTTGTTTCAAAATTTTGATTGGATGTGTGTGGGAAAATGGTGGGCATGGGATGGGTGCTAGTTGCCTTCAATTACTTTCGACTATCTAAAAGGGCACAAGCCCTTCCAATTTCCATCGAATGAGCCCTTTTCGAAGTTTCTGCGACAACTCCTTCGATACGAAGTGCCCTGGCCTAAAGAAACCAAAAATAATACATTGTGCCTACATCGTTCTGTACTCAGGCAGCGCTATTGCGCTGCCTCTGATTAGTTTGTTTTATTTTACGTTTTCAGGTTTGTCATTTTGTTTTGTTTTATGTACTTTTTCTGCTTTTATTCTTCTTTTTGCACCAAAAACGCCTTAGCGGAGATTGCGTCCGAAATATTTCTATTTTTCTTGTTTCCCTACGTTGTCTGACGTTTTTTCGTTATGTTATGCTTAGCTAGTGTAGTCAAAAAATTACTTTTGTGCTAAGGAGCCTTCTAGGCTGCGTCAAACTTCGCCACTTCATTATCTGTGAGTGATTTTATAATTTTTTGTTGCTTGCAGGGTTTTTTCTTTCCATTATTTGAGCACTCCTCCAAATATGCCCTTACTCCAAATATACTAAAATCTTACTCACATTCTAGAATAAGGAAAATATGTCCACCTCACTATTATCTCTCTATTTCACCAAGAGTAGCAAATTACTTATGTCTGGTCCATAGAGCTGATATCAGTTAGAAAGAAGATCAGTTGTAATTTGGACTGAGAATTTGACTTTCTAATATATCATGAAGACAAAACTGGTGAATTTATGAAATGGCATAGTTTAAGTTAGGATATTATTTTCAAAGATAGAGGGAGAAACTTGTTCGAATTTCTTATACCATCTTATGGCCTTTATTTCCCGCTTTTCTCCAAGAGCTGGCGTTTATAGATCCATCTATGTGATTTATTTTGTCGCTGCTTTGTGATCTCTCAGGGACTTTCTCTCTAGTTTGCTCTCTAGAAACGAGGAGAGGAGAGGGAAATCGATACCATTTCGGATCTGCTATTAGGTGAACTTCTTCAGTGAAAAACAAAATGTTTTGGTGAAAATCCTTTGAATGAGTAATACAAATAAGAATAAAAGCCATTTTTTTTTTTAAATTGTATTATGCATGTTCCCAATAGACTGTTCAGTACAACTAGGTCCCTACACCGAATTTTTTGGTGGGGGAGGGGCCGTTGCAGAATTAGAGGTAGAAATCTGCTTAAGAATAGAGACCGGTGAATTACATGAGAGGTTTGGGAAGGTAAAAAAAAAATGAAGTCTTTCCGAGCCCAACAAAATTGATGGCTCAAAGATTTTCCCCCTGGTACGCCCCTAAATTTGTACGCTATTGCATGAAAAAAAAAAACAATAAAAAAAAGTAGCTTTGACCACCTTTTAAAACTACTGAAACATTTATCCGATTGAAAGCAAAGAACTTGAAGAAATTTTTACTTTTTTCCGTTTTTCAACCAAATTCGAAGAATTTTCAATGTACAAAATTTGTGTAGATAAAAGTGGCTTACAGATTGACACTAACCACTTGCTCAAAACACTTGTTGATGACCTTGGACTTGACACAATTGGTCGTAATGTTAGGTTAGGCTTATGAATTTTGGGAAGTCCATATAATTTATGGCACAAGGAACTGCGTGGCAGGCATTTGTAATAAAGTTGAGGTATAATTTTTACCTCATCCTTTAAACACTTTAATTCGTTCTTAAACTTATTTGTAAGAGAGTCTGTTGGATTATACGATAGCTTCTTGTATGTTTTTTCATCATTTAATAAACTTCTTAATTTTGATTAGTAGTCCTCAGTATTCATGACAACTAAAGTGTTACTCTTATCTGCTTTTGTAATGGTAATTGAAACATCTTTTTTTAGGTTTTTTAGAGTTCCTATGTCTTTGATATTCATCCTCGGAAATTTCGGTTTCAATACAAAATTAGAAAGGGTTTTCACGGTAGAAGCTCTTACTAAGCTAACATTTTTTATTGGGTTTGCGTTTTTAGGCAAAAATATTTCTATTGAAGAGATAATATCTTCTGCGTGGACTTTAATCCTGTTTAAAACTTGATTGAAATTATCCGGACGTTCGGAGCGTACTACAGTAGGCCTAAATCTACAAATACAAGGATTAGTATCAAACAGTTCGTGGTAACGAAATGTAAGTAAGGAGCAACCCGGCTCAATAGTAACCGAAACTCTAAAAAACGGAATTTAGATACTAGTAAATGCATCAAAAGAATCGAATTTTTATGCGGATTTCAAATATATAAGTTTCATCAAGTTTAGTCTAACCCATCAAAAGTTACGCCTTATTTTGAAAAAAAGTGGAAAACACCCCTTCAAAAGTCATAGAACCTTAAAGAAAATCACACCGACAGACTCAGCGTATCAGAGAACCCTACTGTAGAGGTTTCAAGCTCCTATCTGCAAAAATGTGGAATTTTGTATTTTTTGCCAGAAGAAAGATCACGGATGCGTGTTTATTTGTTTGTTGTTTTTTTCCCCCAGGGATGATCGTATCGACCCAGTAGTCTTAGAATATTGCGGGAGGCCTCATTAAAACAAAAATTAAAAGTTCCTGTTCCCTTTTTAGTGATTAAGAAAATGGAGGGCAGCTAGGCTCCCTCCCACACTCATTTTTTCCCAAAGTCACCCGATCAAAATTTTGAGATAGCCATTTTGTTCAGCATGGTCGAAAAATATAACTATGTCTTTGAGGATGACTTGATCCTCCACAGTCCCCGCGGGACGGGCTGTAAGTTATGAACTTTACCAAATGTTTACATATAGCATTGGTTATTGGGAAGTATACAGACGTTTTCAGGGGGAATTTTTCTGGTAGTGGGGTAAGGGGTCGGGGGTTACGTGGGAGGATCTTTCCATGGAGAAAATTTTCATGGGAGAAGGTACATTGCTATGAAGGGGACGCCGGATACCACAGCACTATTTAAAAGAAAACGATCAGAAATTAAATAAAAAGCAAGTTTTCAACTGAAAAACTTTTTAACTGAAAACTTTTGAACATCAAAACTTAAAACGAACAAAAAGCTATTACGAATGTGATTGGGTTTGTCCCCTAGTCAATACCTCGCTCTTCACGCTAAAGTTTTTTTTAATACTTTCATAAGAGCCATTTAATCTAATTAACGGCCTTTGTGATTAGGCGTCATTCTTAAAGAATTGGAAAAAAATTTGAACTTCAGCGAAACTTGAGTGAGGTATTGACTAATACCTCATATGCGTAAGAAAAACATACGAATATAGAAATTCGTTACATAAGTTATCGTAAGTTACGCATATTTATTACTAATAAAAACGTTCGTAAATAAACTTAAACAACTCTCGAGAAAGCCATTTAGCCAAAAAAAGTAAAATGAATATGCAAATTGCGTTTTAATTGTTCATGTACTGTTAGAAAAAATAAAACCCTTAATTAATTAAAAAACGTTCAGAAATTAAATTAAAAAAAGTTGTTTCTAATTAAATTAAGGAGT
This sequence comes from Artemia sp. Qi Xiang Cuo, assembly GCF_049724085.1. Classification (NCBI taxonomy): domain Eukaryota; kingdom Metazoa; phylum Arthropoda; class Branchiopoda; order Anostraca; family Artemiidae; genus Artemia; species Artemia sp. Qi Xiang Cuo. The sequence continues at coordinate 33,689,633 of NC_142814.1, read as the reverse complement.
GACATTAAAAATTAAAATGACAAGAAGTTATTCCCTATACGAAAGGGGCTGTCCCCTCTTCAACGCCTTGCTCTTTACGCTAAAGTCCGACTCTTTCTCACAGCTCTATTTTTTATAACAATAAAAAAACTTTAGCGTAAAGAGCGAGGGGTTGAGGAGGGGACAGCCCCTTTCATATACGGAATAATTTCTATTCGTTTTAAGTTTTAATGGCGCTCCTTACTTTCAGTTAAAAAAAACAACTTGTTTTTTTATTTAATCTACGAATAAAACAGATTGTAACACAAAAGTTTTGGTAGCATTTTAGGCAAAAGAAAGACGTGGGTTAAAACCTGTAGTATCGCCCTCTTCTTACAAAGAACGTGGATTGTCAGGAACGAAGAAGAAGGTGTGTGTTCATGGTGTCGTTTGATGCAAAATAAAAAATTAACCACCCCCCGGAATTTCAAATTGCCAGAAAAACAGGTTTGTATAAAAAAAAAACAGTTTTTGGGGGTTTTACGAAACTTTTTTACGAGATGACCAGACACAATTTGTTTTTCCTTATAAAATTAAAAAAGACAAATTCAGAAAATCCATTTTTTGCATAAGTTAATAAATGAATGAAAGAATTATTTTATCCGCCCTAATAGGTTTCTAAACTGCAGCGCTCCTTGTGTTTTGGATAATTTCTTCTCGTTTTTAATTTTAACGGAATTCATTAGTTTCATGTGAGAAAAATTAGTTCTACAGTTTTATTAGTATCAAAGCTTCATCATTTAGCTGTAAAAGGGTTAGGTCAAACTTTGTCTTTGTCTTGGTATATGGGCCGTTGTTTGTTCTTTTCTACCATGATACACGTAGTAAAGTTTGCAATTCTGAAAACATTTCACTTTGTATTTACAATATATTCCTAATTATATGCTGCAATGCAGCAATCGCTAAAATAATTGGATTCAATATTTCACAAATTAAATAACTATATACCGTCGACCTCCATACAATTAAACACAGGATATTTTTTTTAAACGGTAATGAGATGAATATATAGAAACATACAAACTGACAGAGTGTACGAGAGTGTCCGGAGCTCGTATATAAACTCTACACGTAGTGCCTGACTTTAATTTACTGAATAAAGAAGTTTAGTTGAAAAAATCGTTAATTGTGTTGAAGTTGAACCCAAGAGTCTATGGTGAATAAACGGTTAACAGTCCTGGACAAACAGAAACACTTGGCGATCCTTTTAATAAAATGCTGTTAATAAGGAGTTCCAGGTGCCTATGTTAGTCCACGGTTGGCAACTCTGACTAGTCACTAGGGAATCTTGGGTTCATCCCCGATTCCAGTAGCGATATTTTTAAGCAATCTTCTTTATTTAGCTAGTTTTCAAATGAAATTTTATGGATGTTTTAGCATCAGATTTCAAATTTATATGAAATTCGTTACTTGTATAAGAGTTGGAACCAAGATTCTGTGGTGAATAGACAATGTTAACAATCCCGGACTAACAGACGAACTTAGGGATGCTTTTAATACAATGCGGTTCAAAAGATTGCCAGGTGCACCTGTTGGTCCACAGTTGAAGACTCTGACTAATAATTAGAAAATCTTGGGCTCATCCCCAATCTCAGTAAGGAATTTTTAAGCAATCTTCTTTATTTAGCAAGTTTTCAAATTAAATTTAATTGATGTTCTAGCATCAAATTTCAAAATTATATGAAAACTATTAGGCCTACTTGTATGGGAGTTGGACCCAAGATTCTGCGGTGAATAGACAAAATTTATATTTATTCGATAAAATGTATTTAAAAACGATTGCCAGGTGTGTCTGTTGGTCCATGGTTCGAGACTCTGACTAGTCTCTAACGAATCTTGGATTTGACCCCAATCCCAGTAGTGATATTTTTAAGAAATCCTCTTTATTTAACTAGTTTTCACATTAAATTTTATCGATGTTTTAGCATCAGAATTCAAATTAAATTTAATTGATGTTCTAGCATCAGATTTCAAAATTGGGAGTTGAAATATGGGAATTGGACCCAAGATTATGTGGTGAATAGACACAATTTATAGTCCTGGACAAACAGACACACTTGGCGATCTATTCGATAAAATGTATTTAAAAACGATTGCCAGGTGTGTCTGTTGGTCCATGGCTTGAGACTCTGACTAGTCACTAATGAATCTTGGATTTAACCCTAATCCAAGTAGCGATATTTTTAAGCAATCTTCTTTGTTTAGAAAGTTTTCATATTAATTTTTTTCAACGTTCTAGCATCAGATTCAAAATTTATATGAAAAGAACTTACTATTTCTTTATCATTCCAGAAGAAAGCTGAAATGTATCCAGAATGCTATCTATAAGCTCATCTATGGCTATTAAATATTTGATTTATCCTTGGTATTGCAGCAACTACTTTAAAATTGACAACAATTTCTACATAGATACTGGACAGTTTTATAGAAATAGAAGATAAAGAAACAGAGTTAAGGGAAAGAACCTTGGACAGTTCTTTCCCTGCGCGAAAATAGACTCGTAGGAAGTTTCGGATTCTCTTCTTAAACAAAGAATTGCTCCAAGTTTCTTTTCTAGCGCAGGGAAGATTTTAACGTTTCAAACAATTTGAATTGGACACTGAATGATGCCAGAAATTCACTGTCACAAAGAAAGTGTAGAAGAATAGAAACTATAATAATCCTTATTAGAAATTATTCAGTATAGTTAGCGATAGGGGTTATGGGCACTCATATTTTCCTCGTAAAATACCAAAATAAAGTGTTTAGATTTTGATTACGTAACAGCCTTAGATGGACTACTACCTAATTAAAATTCCTCTGGGCACGCTATATTAGGGTTGAAATTTCATGCACACAAAAATCATCAGTAAGGGTTGAAACAGAAAAGCGTAACCTGGATTGGCAAAATAAAAACATAGCCAATGCCTTTCCACCGTTTTGAGCCTAACTAAATAATTTGCATAATAAGATACATAACAAGATGAGAAAAAGACATTCGTAAATAAAAAATGAGGATTTTATGAGAAAAAAAATAAATTCATTTAGAATTAACTAAATAAAAAGTTAATATTGAACATCAATTAAATTTAATTTGAATTCTGATGCTAAAACATCGATAAAATTTAATGTGAAAACTAGTTAAATAAAGAAGATTTCTTAAAAATATTACTACTGGGATTGGGGTTAAATCCAAGAATCATTAGTGACTAGTCAGAGTCTCGAACCATGGACCAATAGACACACCTGGTAATCGTTTTAAAATACATTTTACCGAATAGATTGCCCAGTGTGTCTGTTTGTCCAGGACTATAAATTTTGTCTATTCACTGCAAAATCTTGGGTCCAACTCCCATACAAGTAGGCCTAACAACTTTCATATAATTTTGAAATCTGATGCTAGAACATCAATTAAATTTAATTTGAAAACTTGCTAAACAAAGAAGATTGCTTAAAAATTCCCTAATGGTTTGTTTTATTGATTTTAGTGGCAGTTTTTTACGGTTTGTTTTATTTTCTATTTCTTTACTGAGGGCGGTTGAGGGGTATGTCTCAGCCAAAATATTTGCACTGTTTTTTTTTGCACTGTTTAATTGGCTAGAAATATCCTCGTTTTTCTTCTATAGATATATTTTTTTCTTACCTTGAAAAACTTCCCTTTGACGAGAACTCTCAGCCGTGGTAAATTTGATATAGTATTTTATAATAAGGATTGAACTACTTCTCCGGAATTACCCCTTCCCGTTTTTAAATTTCGAAAAATATGCGAACGTTCTTATGATAATAACCTTTGGTGCGTTGCTCTAAGCTTTGACCGCTACATCATCATATAAACAAAGATCTTTTGAATAAATATTGTGTTAAGCTTAAATCTATAAGAGTTTCAATTGGTAAATATAGTCTTTTGTTCCTATTTTTATTACAGTCAAGCAGGTACGCTAAACGGATGGAGTTGGGTTCCCCTTCCTTTAATATTAGACAGTAGGATTTCATCAATAAGCTCCTATACTGTTCGTGTAAATTACCATTACCATGTAATGGTAATTGTAATGTAAATTACATACCATGTAATGTAAATTACCATGTAAATGGCCATTTTTTCGTCCCCCCCCCAACCTAAAGTAAATTTCAGTGTCTGCGGCCAGGTTCAAACACCCTTTCTTCTGAGATAAACATTAAAAAATACAACACTAAACCTTCAGGTTTAGTGATGGGCTGAGATTAACCGAGGAATCGGTACTTGTCTGTTAAACGAAACAAACTCAAGATTTACGATGCGTACAGAAACCATTTTCCTCTTTGGGATCGGTTATGAGTTGCTTATTTTGAGGGAGAAAAACTATGATGTATGTATAATTTAATTAAATATTAAATATATATAGGTGGTTAGGGGTTAGGTTGTGTATTTAATATAAGGCGTTCTGCACAACCTGCTTCCCATAAGTATTTGTCGTAGTTTCCATAATTTTGTTTCTACAGAATCATATTATCATCAAGTTTTGGTATATTTCATTAGGATTAACCTAACTTCACTTCTTGGGTGTGTGTTGTTTAAAAGACATGTATCGAAGAATCTAATAAGTTTTCTTTATGAAAATTAAAAGAAAAAGCAAATTATAAGCTTAGGCTATAACACTGCGTTTTTTGTTTTTTTTGTAACACTAAAGACAGAAAAAGCAAAGTTGAGTCATTGGAAGTAAAACATTGCATCTACTCCTCTAATGACGTAAAACTTTCATCAAAGATACATGTACAAAATATGAAGCTGTTTTTGTTCTGTTTTTAGGTATACAGAGTCACGAAGAGGCCAAGTATGTAGTGGCAAAAAAAAGCTTTCCTAGTTCTTTGCCGCCTTTCACAGATCTAAGGCAACACGCTAGCATTACCTCAGTAAAGAGTTATGTGCCTCTTATGTATCATTATTTGTCCCGGTCACTTCATATGGAAGGCGTGGTCATGAATTGGGAGGGGGCTCATTAAATTGGATACTGAAAGTTCTTTTGCCATTCACTCATCTAGTAGCTACAACATCAAACACCATCAAATGCTCTTAAAACAGCTCAGTATTTGACTTGATAGTATTAGTCACTGCTAATGGAACTATATCAACATTCCACATGCAATGTCTGCATTGTCCGCACAAGCAGACATGCAAAAAAAGACAAGTATTGCCTTGCATCTCTCCTTCCTGTCCCTCTCTCATCGTCTCCTTTTCTCTTCCTCTTTCAGTCTTCTGGCACGGGATGGGCATCGTTGTGCAATTGGCAAACTGAGCAATTAAACTAATGTATACAAGACGCTGAAACAGGAGCTATACTTAGCTTTCCGTCAGCATTTCTCGCTTGCTAGCTGATACTGAATCAAAGCCACCTTAATAGAATGCATCGTTGACCTCCTTTTGTGGAGATTTTTTTCGTTCTGTCACCGTTTGTCAATGCGACAAGACAAACACAGTAAAAATTATAAGTAAAAATTCGCAGATACAAGCCAGTACAGGAAACTTCTAAGAAAGAATACTCGTGAAAGAGAGCAGGTTGACTCAATGGTGGAACAATCCGGGGCCGTCACTTAAGGTCGGTACATCAAAATAGTCTCTTGATTCTTCAAAGGAAGGTTCAACCCAATTCAAGAAAAATAACAATCATACTGGGTAAAGGGCTAGTGGCATGGGAAGCACTTATGCTGGGCCTCGTACCACAAAATATGCTAAAATATAGCTAAGCTGACATGTATTGTAGCGTATACATTTCATTTTATAATGTGATGGGTTCTAATTACATTCGGAAGATTTTTATAGCGGCTTACAAATCCTGTATACATGCTCAAGAGGTTGAAACACGTGAGATTTTTTTTTTTTTTTTATGGCCCGTTTTCTTTCATTTTTTTTGCAATTTTCATGGCTGACTAGATATTAAAAGAAATAAAACCGTATAAAGTATGAGAAGTAACTATAGCTGTGCTGATTTAAGTGTACCAACTAAAAACAATATATTCAATGTTAACTTCAGGGGATATTCAGAATTTTAGAATTAAAATATACTAGTAAATTCACATTCTTTTTTCTTGCCTGGTTGAATCGGTAGCCTCTCTGGTAAGTCCCTGGCTTGACATATTTGCATGGGCTTATGATATCCTATTTTAGACAATTTTGTTACGGTTTCTGGTTTAGTAGGGAACATCGGGAACTAAGCAAATGGTTCTATCAATCGTTCAATTTACAAACGCACTAAAATTTTGTTTTAATACATTATTTCACAAAAGACAGTATACACAAACGAGGGATCTTGTGCCTCGACAAAAACTGATTAAAACTCGATAGAAACCAAAACCTTGTAAATCTAACGTGAATAACTATTTTAAATCTTTTAGATTCTTATAAGAAGCTGACCATTTTTCCAGTCACAGGTTTCAAAGATTCTTCCTGTCACATTTTACCCTCTACTAAATTTTCTCCACGTATTCTTCATTCGACCCAAATCCAGGATGTACCCGTGTAGGTAATGTCAGAAATATCATATTATCCTATTTAATGCCATTTTGAGGCCTACTAACAACTCACTGCAGCACCAAACCACCTCTCAAAATTGTGTGCAGGAGGTACCGGGGTATATAATTGCAAATCAGCTGATATGGGCGGGTCTTTGAAACTTTATTTAGGTAGGTGGTTATAATACGAGAGAAAATGCGAATGCAAATGGAGAATGGGAATGTGGAAGAATATGGAGAATGGGAGAATAAGATATTTCTGACATTACTTATACGGGTACAGTCTGAAGCCTTAAAATGTACATTTTATGCCCAAATTTCTAACTCTCAGTGACCCTTCAGACGAATATAAAAGAAGTTATTGGAGGAGGGTTGGGTTCGAATTTAATGTCTAATTTCCATGAATTCCCAAGATATTTCTGGATTAAACCCGTAGTATGGGTGTTACGAGCTAATAGTTTTCCTCTAATTGCTGAAATTGCTTTTGTGTGAAACATCAAAGATTACATTCACAAGTTCACCGGCACAATAGAGTGAGAGGTGGGGGGGCATGAGTGGCACGAGGAAGTTTCCCAAGGGATGGGGGACAAGAACAACAAGAAAATTGGTTTTTTACCAATATTTAAAGTTTTTACCAAATATATAGTAACACTTCTTCTCTTCCTATTTATGTGTATTTTAATGTCTTCATGTTCCCTGGGATGATGATATTAATCCCTGACCACCTGTCAGTGTCCCTTGGGGACACTGACACATAAAAAAGGTTTGATCAAAGAACTCATCTTGAAAACTATGGAAACTATCCTATCCTATGATTCATGTTTGTTGTTTCAGACACCTCCCATCCCGGGATAAATTTGAAGGGCTGCAGTTTTTCAGGGATGATGATCATTCTCCAAAATTTTCAAGGAACATTAAACTTGAATGAGCCAAAACTCTAAGAAATGAAGATTTGATTTCAATAAGCCCGACAACTGAACCTATTTTGGCTGATAATTAATCCGAGTGTGGTCAGGATATTTAACAATTAGTAATAATAGGGAATTCTAAGTGGAGCTTCTTGTCCCTCACACAAAGGAAATGCAGTCACCTGGAAGGCTGCCCGGGACTCCAGGTGTTCTATTAAGGGGAACAGAGCTGTCAAGATTCCCGGGATTCCAAGTGTTCCAATATTTTCCCTAGCAGCCACCATTTTGTCACGATTCGGGCCAATTTTTGACATATCTATTTTTTTTGTATTATCTTCCCTTAGTCCCACTATAAATAGAAGCCACGATTTGTAGCCATTTTTGGAATGTCTATTGAATTTCTGAAAGACAGCCAGGATTCCCATGACCATGTATAATATGGATGACGCCATCGGATGTGACAAGCTAGACTTCAGGAACCCTTGGAGAATCCCCGCTAGTAACTGAACACGGCACAAATGTTGGTGCCGCGTAATGACTGAGTTTTATGTAAAGACAGCACACACATTGCGTAATAACGGTGCATACCTTACGTAATGGTAGCGCACCTCACGTAATGAAAGTGCACACATCACTGTATCATAATACTTTTTTGACATTGTATTTTTCGTCGAAACGTTCAAGGCATTTTTTTATCTTTATTTTAACTTAATGGCGGTGCAAACCTTATGTAAGGACGGTGCATATCTCACGTAATGACAGCACGTATCTTACGTAATGACGACGCACAGAACAATGTCACAAAATAATTTTTTGGGATTTTATTTTTCGTCGAAATATTCAAAGTCTTTTTTCTTTAGTTCTTTGTCCTTGCTAGGATTCGAAAGATCAATTCCCTTGCAATGGAACAGCGCCTCAAGCACTAGGGGCAAGGACCTATTTCAAAAATTCTGTATCGAGAACTTAATTCTAAGAAAACCTATTACAAGCAAGAAGAATTCTAATTTTTTGCACACGCTAGAATATCATATTTCGTGCACTTTCAACAATTGGCATGAAGACGGAAAACATATATTTTTAAATATTTTTTTTCTTAATATATTTTCAGTGATAAAAGACAGAAGGGGTGCTTAAATTGTGTAAACACCTATGTATTAGAGACGCATCCTAAACAACATATCTAAAGGATTAAACTTATTCTAATTAAAATTTCCATTAATAAAAACAAACTTACAACAATATTAAAACAATGAAAAGCAGTTAAAAACACAACAAGTAAAAAATTAAACGTGAAAAACATGACAAGTGCGAAAAACATGCATAAATAGAAGACATATATGGCTCCTAGCAGGTAATTCCTAGAAGGAGCGGGCTTGTTGTTATGTCTTTCCTACAAAATGATCCACCGCTTTGTAAAACTTAGTCTTAACTAGTCAAAAAAGAGAGTTTTTGTAAGTTTTTTTTTGCTGAATGGAGTCGAACTTGGACTCGGCATATTGAAAGTACCAGTAATTGGAGTTGAAATCGGTTATAAATTACAAATCTAGTTAAAAGAACCTTTTTTTCTCGGTATTTTCGAGACCCCTTAGCTAAAATACAGAGATTATGAGCCGAAACTATGAACATTTCACACCACCGTTACAATACGCGCATTTGAATAATATTTTCTCGTCTCCCCAAAGACACTTTTGGACATTTTTTGTAAAAAATATGCTTTCAACACGTTAATTCGAGTTTGTCGCGAGTCTGGACCTTCAAAATAACCTACAAAAGACACCCTGCCATCACAAAATTACACGCCTGCCACCTACCATCTATGTGGCATTGAACAGCGGAACTCGGCATTTCACTACCAGAGCGTGATACTGCAAGAAATTCACGCAACAGCGCCATACTCTTATTGCTCTGCGACACCTTGCAACACCCGTCATCAATATATTAATAACCTCCAAAACACTCTACACCACCATGGCATTACATGGCGATCATGCATTTCACTACCAGAAAGTGATACTCCGAGCAATTGACGCTACATTGCCACGCTATCACTCTGATATCGCTATCACTCTGCTGCACCCCTCTGATATCACATCACTATTCCTAAGACAATTTTCAGATATTTCTTGTTAAAAATTATAAATTCAACCCTTTGATTTAAGTTTTTCACGAGGCAAACAGATCATGATAACCTTCTAAACACTCCCACACCACCACCTCATTACACGCCAGCTATCCAAATGACACACCACCTAATCCCCCCTAGGATATTTTAAACCTTCTTAATCAGAAAATAAGCGTATGAATTTAAATTAAACACTATACTTTTTTGAAGAACGGCACTTGATTTCCTTAGAAGCATCAAGTTTGTTCTTAATACCAACAAAGATTTTTCTCAATACTATCAAATTTATCTTGGAAGTATTAGGTTTTTTCTTAATAGAAACAATTTGTTCTAATAGAAGCAAGTGTTCCGTCATAAATAACAAATTTCTCTTAGAAGTAACAATTTCCTGCTAATGCTAACAAGTTTTCTGTTAGAAGTAGCAAGTTTTTCTTAACACTAACAATTTTTTTCTTAGAAGTAACAACTTATTCCTTAATACTAACACGGCTTTACTTAATACTATTAAATTTCTCTTGGAAATAACAGGTTCTTCATAATAGCAACAAAAATTTTCTAATAGAAGCAAGTTTTCCATCAAAGATAGCAAGACTCTTAGAAGTAACAATTTTTTGTTTTTGCTAACACATTTTCTGTTAGAAGTAGCAAGTTTTTCTTAACACTAATAATTTTTTCTTGGAAATAACAAGTTTTTCCTTCATACTAAAAAAGTTGTACTTAATACTATCAAATTTCTCTTGGAAGAAACAACTTTTTCTTAATAGTGACACATTTTTTTCTAATAGCAGCAAGTTTTCCGTCAAAGATAACAAACTTCTCTTAAAAGTAACAATTTTCTGTTTACGCTAACAATTTTTGTATTAGAAGCTGTAAGTTTTTTTTTAACATCAACAAATTTTTCTTAGAAGAAACAACTTCTTCCTTAATACTAACAACGCTTTTACTTAGTGCTATCAAATTTCTCTTGGAAGTAACAACTTTTTCCTTAATACTAACAAGGTTTTATTTAATACTAACAGATTTTTTCTTAGAAGTAACAACTTTGATCTTAATACTAACAAAGTTATGCTTAATACTATCAAATTTCTCTTGGAAGTAACAGGTTTTTTCTTAATAGTAAGAAATTTTTTATAATGGCAGCAAGTTTTTCGTCAAGAATAACAAATTCCTTTTCAAAGTAACAATTTTCTGTTTACACTAACAAGTTTTCTATTCAAAGTAGCAATTTTTCTTAGCACTAGCAATTGTTTTCCTATAAGTAACACTTTTTTCTTAATACTAACAAAGTATTACTTAATACTATATAATTTCTCTTGGAAGTAACAGATATTTTCTTAATAGTAACAAATTGATTCTAACAGCTGAAATTTTTTCGTCAAAGATAACAAATTTCTCTTAGAAGTAACAATTTTCTGTTCATGCTACCAAGTTTTTTGTTAGAAGTAGCAAGTTTTTCTTAAAACTTAAGACATTTTTCTAATAGCAGCAAGTTTTCCGTCAAAGATAAAAATTTCTTTATAAGTAACAATTTTCTGTTTCCGCTAACAAGTTTTCTGTTAGAAGTAGCAAGTTTTTCTTAACACTAACAAGTTTTTTCTTAGAAGTAACAACTTTTTTCCCTTAATACTTACACAGTTTTAGTCAATACTAACAAATTTTTTCTTAGAAGTAACACCTTTTTCCTTAGTACTAACAAAGTTCTAGTTAATACTAGCAAATGTCTATTGGAAGTAACAGGTTTTTCTTAATAGTAAGAAATAGCAGCAAGTTTTCTGTCAAAGATAATAAATTTCTCTTGGAAGTAAAAATTTTCTGTTTACTCTAAACATTTTTCAGTTAGAAGTAGCAAGTTTTTCTTAATCCTAAAAAAAAAATTTGTTAGAAGTAACAAGTTTTTTCTTAATACTAACAAAGTTTTACTTAATACTAACCTATTTTTTCTTAAAAGTAACAGCTTGTTCCTCAATAATAAAAAAGTTTTACTTAATACTGTCAAATTTCTCTTGGAAAAAACAGGTTTCATTAATAGTAAGGAATTTTTTTCTAATAGCAGCAAGCTTTCCGTCAAAGATAACGAATTTCTCTTATAATTAACAATTTCCTGATTCCGCTAACAAGTTTGCTGTTAGAAGTAGCAAGTTTTTCTTAACACCAACAAATTCTTTCTTAGGAGCAACAACTTTCTCCTTGATAATAACAAAATTTTACTTAATACTATCAAATTTCTCTTGGAAGTAACAGGTTCTTCATAATCGTAAGAAATTTTTTCTATGAGAAGCAAGTTTTTCGTCAAAGATAACAAATTTCTCTTAGAAGTAACAATTTTCTGTTTACGCTAACAAATTTCAGTTAGAAGTAGCAAGTTTTACTTAACACTAACAAATTTTTTCTCAGAAGTAACAAGTTTTTTCTTAATACTATCAGAGTGTTACTTAATACTAACAAATATTTTCTTAGAAATAACAACTTTGTCCTCAATAATAACAAAGTTTTTTTTCTTAATACTGTCAAATTTCTCTTGGAAATAACAAGTTTTCTTAATAGTAACAAACTGTTTCATATAGAAGCAAGTTTTCCGTCAAAGATAAAATATTTCTCTTAGAAGTAATTTTTTTGTTTAGGCTAACAATTTTTCTGTTAGAAGTAGTAAGTTTTTCTAAATACTGACAAATTTTTTTCTTAGAAGTAACAACTTTTTTTCTTAAAATACTAACAAAGTTTTATTTAATACTAACAGATGTTTTAAGAAGTAACAACTTTTTCATTAATAGCAACAAAATTTTGCTTAATACTATCAAATGTTTCTTGAAATAAACAGGTTTTTCTGAATAGTAAAACATTTTTCTAATAGCGGCTAGTTTTTCCGTCGAAGATAAAAATTTTCCCTTAGAACTAACAATTTTCTGTTTAAGCTAACGGGTTTTCTGTTAGAAAACTGCTAACTACATTAATTTAAGTACGTTTAAGTGAGGTTCATTAGCTTGATTGGTTGTGCTAACCTAAGTTAAATGAGCCTAACTTAAACGTAGTTTCACTGGATGTTAATTGTCCTCGTGTTCATCCTTTGTTCGCGATTTTGTGTTTTTAACATTACTATATGTAAACAACGAAAGAATTGCCCTAAGGACAGTGGGGAGGTTGACATCCCGAAAAACACAATTACTGGATCTTTCAACAATTATGAACAAAATAACTCATTTAAAATTTGATTGGATGTGTTATGGGGAATGATAGGCCTGGGGGGATGGTTGTCCTCCATTTATTTTTGACTCTTAAAAACGTCACTAGAACTTCCAACTTCCAATAAAATAGCCCCCCTCAAATCAAAAGTTTATAGGACCAATCATTGCGTAAAAATCTTGTATAACCTGGGGTATAACTTACAATCCTTGCACTTGGGCTCCGGGGGGGGGATGCGTACCCTGAAAACACTGTAACATGCTTATTGGAGTATTGTGATCAGAATGGCTGTTCCAGGGCTTCGATCGGATGCATTTGGGAAAAAGAGGGTCACAGGGAGGGAGGACTTCTTCGCCTCCATCACTTTTGACTCTTAAAAGGGAACTGGAACTGTACATTTCCAATTAAACGAGCACCATCTAAATTTCACGCGACTAATCCTTCCATAAAAACATTTCATACCCCTGGGACATTTCTCAAAACTCTTACCCCCTCCCCTAGACTCTCGGGAGTTTTTTTCATCCCAAAGAACTTTTCATGTGATCTCTGAACTATTTTTTGAACAAATGGCTATTTCGAAATTTCTCTCTGATGCATTTGGTGAAAATATGATGTGCGGAGCTGGGGTGGCTTCCCTCCAATCTATTTGACTCTTAAAAAAGGAACTAAGACTTCTGATTACCAATCCAATGAGCCCCTCAGAAATTTATACGATCATACTTTCTACTAAAAACCTTATATACCCTCAGGGAAAAACATACAACCCTTGCACTGAAGGCTCTGGGGGGGGGGGGGGTGTCACCCTCAAAGACATAATTTCCGAATGTTTTAATTACACTGAACAAATTGGCTATCTTAAAACTTTGCTGGGATGTGCTTGGGGAAATTATGGGTGTGGGGGGGAGAAGGGTTGCCCTCCAATCACTTTCGATTATTAAAAAGCGCACTAACCCTTTCGATTTCCAATCAAATGATTCCATTTCAAGTTTCTGCGACAACTCCTTCTTTACGAAGTGCCAAGGTCTAAGAAAAAGAAAAAAAGGAATATATAATACGTTGTGCTCACATCACTCTTTACTTAGGCAGCACTATTGCACCGCTTATGATTCCACCCTCTGCAAGTGCCTCACGGCATTAAAAATGATACTTTTGCTGTTATGTCTTAAGTAGAGAAGCTGGGGTTTTGGGCTACCAGAACTCCATAGAGAGATTTTTAGTGACCCATTTAAAAGCTATTGCTCATATGTACCTGCTTTTTATCATTTCTACCATCTGTTTGTGCCATATGGCAATAAAAACGGCACTTTTGGTGACATTTCTCTAGTGTAAAAGCTTGAAATTATAAAACGGTACCATTGTAATATTTATGTTAGTGACTCAATTGAAAGATATTCCTCGTATCTACGTTCTTTTTATCAATTGTGCCATCTTTAAGTGCCATATGACACTAAAAATGGCACTTTTGGTGACATATCTCTATTGGAAAAGCTTAAACCTATAAAACGGTACCATTGTAATATTTATGATCAAAGAGCCTTAACTGGAGGTTTACAATCACAACTCTCATATACTCCCCCTCCCAGCCCCCTTAGTAAGTATTATAAATTATTGGCTCACCAAAAGGGTACTTTAAAGTAAATAGGGCTAGCAGGCTACCACTCCATTGTAGGGAGATGTTTAGTAGCTCATTTAAAAGCTATTGCTCATACTTACGTAATTTTTGTAAATTCTGCCATCTTTAAGTGCCATCATGTATGCAGCAGTAGCTGCAACCTAGTTTAGACCGAACCACAGCCCATAGTAACCCAAAGCTGAAAAATGCGTTCTAGAAAAAACAGTGTAATAAGAAAAATTCCCATATGCTATTGATTCAGTAATGGTAACTATTATTTTGGTTAATTTTAAAGGCAACGTTTATTGCGATAAAAAACTTGTGGTGATTTCAAAAAAGAGTCTCAAACCCCCAAAAATGGCGTCAGATTGAAATGAAAAGCGCACCATTAGAATCAACATGGTCTAAAACCATGTATGAGAGAATTGCATTCCTCCACCTTGAACAGCATGGAAACCCACTTTTTGCATGGGTAGCGCTGATGTGTCTGCTTTTCTTTTTTTCTTTTTCTTGGTCTTTTTTTACTACCAGAATTAGCGAGCTACCAGAATTCATAGCGAGATGTTTAATGGTTCATTTAAAAGCTATTGCTCATATCTACGAGCTTTTTACAAATTCCATCATCTGAAAGTGCTACATGGTACTAAAAATGACACCTTTGGTCCTATTTCTCAAGTGGAAAATCTTGAATATAAAAAAAAATCAGATAGGACCAGGTCTAGGCTACAAGGTGGATTTGGCAGCAATTTCAACCGAAATTCTCTAAAACTTTTTTTTAGCGTTTGGAAAATGGTCTGTGGTGATGGAAGCGGATTCCACGATGGAGCTGTCCTGAACACTTTTTAGCTCATTCTGCTCACAATGTCCTCAAAACTTTTACATTATAGACTCCTTTGATAGTTCTTCAACCTTATAAAAAGTTCATAAGCAGAGCTCCCTTATGGTCATAGAAACTGGTTGCCATTACCTTATTGACAGAAATTTTATGTATTTTTGGAATACCCCTCGTAATATCGCATTTAGTGGTACCGGGGAGATAATTACGACCCAGGAGCCAGATCTGAATGACTTGGACGATGAATATGCAAGGTTATATTGGTATCAAGTGGCGCATTAAAAGAAATTGAAACTTACATGTTTCGAAATCAGGTTATACGGTATAATTTTCTAAGAATTTATGAGAGGTAGAGAGAGTTTACTTTGGTTTGGTTTATCTGACGGAACTAATACGCAAATTGTGTTATTTTTTATGCACATCATATTTAAAATACAGATAGGTTAGGGTTCTTCTTAGACTAGTATAATTCTTTCTTTTATATGATTTGAGAGCTTGAGCAAATGGAAATTAACCCCATAAGTTTTAAATCGTGTCTTTCATAATTGAAAAAAGCATATATTTTTTTCTTTTATCCTTTTTCGCGAGAGAGATTATCTAACAAATTGTGTTATATTTTTTATGTTACATCGTATTCGTGTTATTAACTGATAGGTTAGGCTTCTTTTTCTTCTTCTTAGGGAGTCATGTTTCTTTTTTACGAGTTTAAGCAGATTTGAATTATGAACCGAGTAATTTATCCCAATAAGTTTTAATTGCGTCTCTCTTAGTTGAAAAAGCATACATTTTTTTTCTTTTATCCTGCGTGATGAAAAAGAGATTATCTAACCCTCTCTGTTGGACTTACCTGGCGAAAAAACTAATTTTTATTCAAAAATTATTTTTTATTCAAGGAAATTGAAGGTGAATGTCCTCCCGACCAGAAACGAGCAAAGGTCAATACCAGATCTGGACCTAGCATGGTTTATGTGGACTTAATTACATCAATGAATATGACCAGGGAGTCTGTGATCACACACGCACATCCATGTGCTAGCCAGGACATTTCTGAAGAGTTAGCTACAGGTGTCTCTCAAATGATGCCATTTCTTGACGTAAGTGACTTTATCAGTTAGTTGCGTACATTAAGCTATGAAGTAATTGCGGGGAAAAAGAGGAGGGGTGGAGAGGGCACAAAAAAAAACATATTTCTATTTTACATAAATGAAAATCCTTAATAATCCCTATTTCTTATTCAATTTTATAATGCACTTACAGTTTTGCAAGGAAAATAGATCACGAATGGTAAATTAGCGACAACCTAAGGGGTTAGATACTTCTTGTTACATATTATGTTATAGAATTTGCCTCTTCTTATTTTTAGTCCTAATAATTTTAAATCAGCTACTTGTGTATATTAAGTCATGGTGTAGTTGTAAAAAAAGACGCGTGGAGGGAGTGTGGGCAGAAAAAACCCTATTTCTATTCTACACAATGAAAATCGTTAATAATCCCTACTTTTTATTCAAGTTTATACTGTACTTACAATTTCGCATGGAAATTAGATCACGAACGGTGAGTTAGCGAGATCCTATGGGGTTAGATACTTCTTGTTACATTTTATGTTATAGCATTCGTCTTTTCTTATTTTTAGTCTTAATAATTTTAAAGGCTAATTGTTGAAAAAGAGGGATGGAGGGGACAAAAAAAAATCCTTTTCTATTTTACATAAATGAGCATAGAGCTGATTAATAATTTGTTTTTTGACTTTATAAAATAGTGGATATTCCACATGGAAAACAAAATTTGTTTTTATAGATTAACTTTGATGAACTATCGCCTTTTCCACCAGCTCAAGGAACATTTATTGTCAATTAATTAAAAAAACTTTCCGAAAAATAAGTTTTTCAAAGAAAAGTAAAGGCCATTTTAAACTTCAGATCAGGAGATAAAAATACCTGTTAAAATTAAAACTCAAAACGACCAGAAATAACTATTAAAGAATAAATGAAATACAAAACGAATAGAAATTAAATAAAAAATCATAGCAAAAAACAAACAACAAGTAATAATATAAATGAAAAAATAAATCTTAAGCGAGTAATGCTTGGATTGAATATGAAAATAAAGCTTAAAACGAAACCAAATATTTTGCTATTAAAGTATAAATGAAACTTAAAACGAACAGAAATTAAATAACAATCAATGCAAACAAGCTTACAATATTTATTAATGTAAATGATTAAATAAATCTTAAAACGTGTGAAACTTAAATTGAATATGCAAATCAAGCTCGAATCAAATAAAAATAACTACAAACAAGAGTTTTGGTATCGCCTCACTGCATAAGCCTAAAACCTACTGCGTCATTGGCGCTTTACTGAAAAAGAATTATATTACAAATGTTTTCTTTTGTACTTAATATTTAAAATAAATATTAAAATTAAATTAAAATTTTGAACCGATGAGCTTTCAGAAATTAATATCATTATGCATCAAATATTAAGTATAATTTATTAGTTCTTTTCAATATTGGTCAAGACAAATATAGTTTCACTACAAACAAAATTTGGATGCTGTCCCCTTCTTTAACTGTAAAAACCTAAAGCCTTCTGCGTCATTGGTGCTTCACTGAAAACGAATTCTTGTATCTTACAAATTTATTATTTTCCAGTTCTTACAGCATTGAATATGAAAATAAAATTACAGTGAAAAAAATATCTTGAACTGACGGATCTTTCAACAATTAATATCATTATATATCTAATATTCAATTTGATTTTGTTTATGCTTTCCAAGACTGTTCAAGACTCAGATAGTTTTGCCATTTTTTTTAACTCTGCCATTTTTTTCGAACTAATCGTGTTGTTTTGTTATGAAAACATTCTATGGCTTCTAGACATTTCTATTTGAGATTTGTTTGGAATTGACCTTAAAAGGATTTTGTGTGCCAAAGCAATTTTACATCTATCTCAGAGTATGTATTTTAACCTTATAATTGGATAATTATAATAGATTTCCTATGTGTTCTTCCCATATAAAACCCCTTCCCATAAGTTATAAACCCCCTTTAATAAGTTATACCCCACGGCATAATTTACAATGCCTACCCCCGGGCCCTGGTGGGCTGTGTCGACACCGGAGATTTTTTTTATCAGAACTTTGAACTATTTTAACCAAAGTCTATCTTAAATTTTTTATCTGATGCATTTAGGGCATTGAGGAGGGGGGATAGTCACCCTCCAATCTCTTTTGAATCTTAAAAAGTGATCAAGAACTTGTGTGGATGCTGATCAAGTGATCAGCATCCCTTCCATAAGAAATAATGGGAAGGATTCGGAAAATCCTTAAATTACAACTCTTGCCCTGAGGGCTGTAGGGGAGTTGTCATCCTCAAAGACCTAGTTTCCAGAACTTAAAACTACGTTTAATAAAATGGCTGTCTCAAAATTTTGATTGGATGTGTTTGGGGAAATGGTTGGCATGAGAGGGAGGTTACTTGCCCTCAAATGACTTTCGACAATTAAAAAAGTCACTAGCCCTTTCAATTTCCAATCGAATGAGCCCTTTTTGAAGTTTCTACGACACCGCTTTCTATAAAAACCTTATATGCCCCCAGAGCATAACTTACAACCCTTGCCCTGAGGGCTGTGGGGGATTGTCCTCCAAAAAAATATATTTTCTATCTGGAAATCAACTATGCTTAACCAAATGGCTATTTCAAAATTTTGATTGGATATGTTTGGGGGAATGATGGGCGGGGTGGGGGTGCTAGTTGCCCTCCAATTACTTTCGACTATTAAAAAGGGTACTATCCCTTTGGATTTCCAATTGAATGAGCTTTTTTTGAAGTTTCTACGACAGCACCTCCTATAAGAACCTTATATGCCCCAAGGTCATATCTTAAAACCCTTGTCCTGAGGGTTGTGGGGGAGTGTCATCCTCAAAAACAAATTTTCTATTTGGAAATCAACTACGCTGAACAAAATGGCTCTGTCAAAATTTTGATTGGATGTGTTTGGGGAAATGATTGGCGTGGGAGGGGAGGGGGCTAGTTACACTCCAATCACTTTCGACTATTAAAAAGGGCACTAGCACTTTAATTTCCAACCGATTGACCCTTTTTTGAAGTTTTAACTACACAGCATTCTATAAAAATGTTATAGGACCCGAGGGAAAATCTTCACACTCTTGACCTTATGGTTGTGGGGGAGAGTCCTCCTCAAAGAAATATTTTCTATCCGTAAAGCAACTACGCTGAACACAATAGCTATCTGAAAATTTTGATTTGATGAGTTTGGGGAAGTGATATGCGTGGGGTGGGGGGAGGGGGCTAGTTACACTCCAATCACTTTCGACTATTAAAAAGGGCACTAGCTCTTTAATTTTCAATCGAATGAGCCTGTTTTGAAGTTTCTACGACAACGCCTTCTATAAAAACCTTATATGCCCCCAGGTCATATCTTAAAACCCTTGCCCTGAAGGTTGTGCGGGAGTGTCCTCCTCAAAAACATATTTTCTATTTGGAAATCAACTATGCTGAACAAAATGGCTATCTCAAAATTTTGATTGGAGGTGTTTTGGGGAAATGATCGGCGTGGGGGGAGGGGCTAGTTACACTCCGATCACTTTTCGACTATTAAAAAGGGCACTAGCCCTTTAATTTCCAATCTAATGAGCCTGTTTTGAAGTTTCTACGACAACGCCTTCTATAAAAACCTTATATGACCCCAGGGCATAACTTAAAACCCTTGCCCTGAGGGTTTTGGGGGAGTATCCTCCTCAAAAATATATTAATATCCGGGAATCAACTACGCTGAACAAAATGGCTATCTCAAAATTTTGATTGGATGTGTTTGAGGGAATGATGGTCGTGGGGGGGAGGGCGAGTTGCCCTCCAATCATTTTCGACTATTAAAAAGGACACTAGCCCTTTAATTTCCAATCGAATGAGCCTGTTTTGAAGTTTCTAAGACGACGCCTTCTATAAAAACCTTATATGACCCCAGGACATAACTTAAAACCCTTGCCCTGAGGGT
The DNA here is from genome assembly GCF_049724085.1 of Artemia sp. Qi Xiang Cuo. Classification (NCBI taxonomy): domain Eukaryota; kingdom Metazoa; phylum Arthropoda; class Branchiopoda; order Anostraca; family Artemiidae; genus Artemia; species Artemia sp. Qi Xiang Cuo. Next base: position 33,669,475 of record NC_142814.1, on the reverse strand, counting down.
TTCGGGGGAGTGTCCTCCTCAAAAATATATTTTCTATCTGGAAATCAACTACGCTGAACAAAATGGCTATATGAAAATTTTGATTTGATGTGTTTGGGGAAATTTTGGGCGTGGGGGGGGCTAGTTACACTCCAAACACTTTCGACTATTAAAAAGGGCAGTAGCTCTTTAATTTCCAATCGAATGAGCCTGTTTTGAAGTTTCTACGACAAAGCCTTCTATAAAAACCTTATATGCCCCCAGGGCATAACTTAAAACCCTTGCTCTGAGGTTTGTGGGGAAGTATCCTCCTCAAAAATATATTTTTTATCTGGAAATCAACTACAATGAACAAAATGGCTATCTCAAAATTTTGATTGGATGTGTTTGGGGAATGTTGGGCGTGGGGGGGGGGCTAGTTGCCCTCCAATCATTTTCGATTATTAAAAAGGGCACTAGCCCTTCAATTTCCAATCGAATGAGCCTGTTTTGAAGTTTTTACGACATCGCCTTCTATAAAAATCTTATATGCCCCCAGGGCATAACTTAAAACCCTTGCCCTGAGGGTTGTGGGGAGTATCCTCCTCAAAAACATATTTTCTATCTGGAAATCAACTACGCTGAACAAAATGGCTATCTCAAAATGTTGATTGGATGTGTTTGGGGAAATGATCGGCGTGGGAGGGGAGGGGGCTAGTTACACTCCAATCACTTTCGACTATTAAAAAGGGCACTAGCACTTTAATTTCCAATTAAATGAGCCTGTTTTGAAGTTTCTACGACAAAACCTTCTATAAAAACCTTATATGCCCCCAGGGCATAACTTAAAACCCTTGCCCTGAGGGTTGTGGGGGAGTGTCCTCCTCAAAAATATATTTTCTATCTGGAAATCAACTACGCTGAACACAATAGCTATCTGAAAATTTTGATTTGATGAGTTTGGGGAAGTGATATGCGTGGGGTGGGGGGAGGGGGCTAGTTACACTCCAATCACTTTCGACTATTAAAAAGGGCACTAGCTCTTTAATTTCCAATCTAATGAGCCTGTTTTGAAGTTTCTACGACAACGCCTTCTATAAAAACCTTATATGCCCCCAGGTCATAACTTAAAACCCTTGCCCTGAGGGTTGTGGGGGAGTGTCCTCCTCAAAAACATATTTTCTATTTGGAAATCAACTACGCTGAACAAAAAGGCTATCTCAAAATTTTGAGTGGATGTGTTTGGGGGAAATGATCGGCGTGGGGGGGAGGGGCTAGTTACACTCCGATCACTTTTTACTATTAAAAAGGGCACTAGCCCTTTAATTTCCAATCTAATGAGCCTGTTTTGAAGTTTCTACGACAACGCCTTCTATAAAAACCATATATGACCCCAGGGCATAACTTAAAACCCTTGCCCTGAGGGTTATGGGGGAGTATCCTCCTCAAAAATATATTAATATCTGGGAATCAACTACGCTGAACAAAATGGTTATCTCAAAATTTTGATTGGATGTGTTTGAGGGAATGATGGTCGTGGGGGGGGGCTAGTTTCCCTCCAATCACTTTCGACTATTAAAAAGGACACTAGCCCTTTAAATTTCCAATCGAATGATCCTGTTTTGAAGTTTCTAAGACGATGCCTTCTATAAAAAACCTTATATGCCCCCAGGGCATAACTTAAATCCCTTGCCCTAAGGGTTTCGGGGGAGTTTCCTCCTCAAAAACATATTTTCTATCTGGAAATCAACTACGCTGAACAAAAGGGCTATATGAAAATTTTGATTTGATGTGTTTGGGGAAATTATGGGCGTGGGGGGGGGGGGAGGGGGGCTAGTTACACTCCAAACACTTTCGACTATTAAAAAGGGCAGTAGCTCTTTAATTTCCAATCGAATGAGCCTGTTTTGAAGTTTCTACGACAAAGCCTTCTATAAAAACCTTATATGCCCCCAGGGCATAACTTAAAACCCTTGCTCTGAGGTTTGTGGGGAAGTATCCTCCTCAAAAATATATTTTTTATCTGGAAATCAACTACAATGAACAAAATGGCTATCTCAAAATTTTTATTGGATGTGTTTGGGGACTGATGGGCGTGGGGGGGGGGGCTAGTTGCCCTCCAATCATTTTCGACTATTAAAAAGGGCACTAGCCCTTTAATTTCCAGTCGAATGAGCCTGTTTTTAAGTTTTTACGACATCGCCTTCTATAAACATCTTATATGCCCCCAGGGCATAACTTAAAACCCTTGCCCTGAGGGTTGTGGGGAGTATCCTCCTCAAAAATATATTTTCTATCTGGAAATCAACTACGCTGAACAAAATGGCTATCTCAAAATTTTGATTGGATATGTTAGGGGCAATGATGGGCGGGGGGGGGGGATAGTTGCCCTCAAATCATTTTGAAAATATTAAAAAGGGCACTAGAACTCTCAATTTCCAATCGAATGAGCCCCCTTTGAAGTTTCTACGACCCCTTACATATGAAGTGCCTCTGGGAAAAAAAATAAATAAATAAATAATAATAAAACATTGGAGCTGTATGGCCTTTACTATAGACAACGCTACAGCGTTGCCTCTGATGAGTCTACATCGATATTAACACCTCCAGTGGATTTTCAGGATAGTGTTGTAATTGATAGTGAGTTAGAGTGGCAGAGGGGTTTCTTAAACAATCTTTTTTGTGATATAGCTAGTCTAGACGATTTAAGCTGTGACATAGATATGACTGAGGAACCGAAATGGTCAAATAGGTTTATGAACGAATATTTAGGTGATATGCTTCCATATGCATCTAAACCTGGTTCGCATGCTACTTCTATTGATGATGATAAACATAATAATCAAATTGTGTTACAAGACAATGCTGGGTGGCTTAATCAGCTATCCCCAAACACATGGACGATTTTAGACGATATTTTGAACGATTTTACTCGTGGGCTAATCGAAAACCAAACCCCCACTATTTTAATGAATAATAATGAAATTCAGGATAAATTCGCAATAAAGATCGGCTATCCCCAAACACACTGGAAGATATGCTTAGTGAATTGGGGGATTCAGACCGCGCCCCACCCCCACTATTTGAATTGAATAGACTGGTGGTGGTATTGAATCGAGAGACTTTATGCCACTTCCCACTATTGAGGTTGAAGAGAGTAGTGGTGATAGTGAAACATCAGCGCCACCTACAATTACACTACCAGATTCTTTCTTGTCCAACTCTGCCTTGCACCATATTAATGTCTACACGGCCTTTTTGGTGACCCCATTAATTACTTAATGTCATGGTTTATAGTAACCGACCCCCTGGCTATTACTCATTCCTACATTAACAAGATTCTAGCCCTTCTTGAACAACAAATGCGGGCGTGGGGAGGGAGGGACAGTTTAAAAGCGTCAATACCACTAAAAACATATTATTTAAATGAAAATGCGAGCGAATTTTATTAAATATATTTGTATACAGAGACGTTGCCAGTTCACCCGCTTCTGGAAAATTATGAGGAGGTATTTTTAGGTCAGGTCAATAGCATCGTAAATAAACTGGATAATTATAATGAGTTGGATAGTGGGTCGCTTGTTTTATTCAGAGAAAATTTAACAGTTAATATTTGTAGGTTTAAAAAAGATTTTATTTTAAGAGGGGGGAGTGGGAATATTGAATTAAAATATCATTCAGATTTAGAGGGTTGTAGAGCTATACAACGAATCTGTTTTGATGCTAGGCTATAGTGTTTCAAGTATGCATTTTTGATTGTGGCCTTCCGACCCCTGCGTGGTAATGCTTCTAAGAAAAAGTGCTTCTAAGGATAAATTGGCAGCTAATGAAGATGGGCCAAAGTTTACTAAATTAGGTTTTGATTGTTTAAATTATCAATTTACCGTAACATTAAAAGGGATAAATATTTTTGAGTGAGCTAATGAGAATTTAAAGATTGGTGTTACGGTGTTACAGTATGAAACAGAATTTGAGGATGGTCAGCGCTCTGATAAAAAGGGTGTAATATTTCCAGTCTGAACTCCGTCCATTGAATCAGTGAAGCATCTGGTATGCTTCTATATACGCTTTCTTCAGAGCCTGATTCAATTGGACATTGTAAACAAACTGCGGATATTTTTAGGGTTTTAAGTGAGGGTAAACATCGAGGTGTACGCTACTATTGTCCAACATGCTTGTCCGGATTTTGGACAAATTTAAAGCTAAAACATCACATGAAACACTGTAAACCTTGTGGATACCAGGCTGTTGAAGTGGTTAGCAGAGATAGAGTGATCTTGCGATTTAAGAATTTCCAAAACTCGTTCCCGCAGAGCAACAACATCGTTTTGGACTGCAAGGCCAAACTCACAGACTTGTACGATTCCTCAAATCCAAATCGTGTTAAGATACTTGGAACAATAAGGGTCTCTTACGCTCACGCTCAAAGAGACTCTAGCAATTCCATGCAAGTGTTGGATATAGTTGAGTCGTTGCATGAGGAAGACTTCATGCGCACTGCATTGACTAGTCTTATTAAAAGAGCAAATGGTGGTATTTCACGCCTACGCTATACACACTATCCTATGATTCTATCACCAGATGATAGATTGGCCATTAAAAATCGTAAAACATATTGGGCTTGTAAGGGAGAATTTGCTGATGAGACTGGGAATGGGGTAAAGAGGAAGATGATCGATCATGATCATTTATGGCAGGAAATTTCATCAGGGGGAGTAACTTTAGAAGGGTTGCACATCAATCGTGCAATATAAAAGTTAGTCGGCAATATTTCGTACTGGTTTTTATACACAATTACAATTATGATTATTTTTAGCGTTTATTTTAAAATAAATTAAGTTTATTTTAGCGGCGTTGGCCCGCATGGCCAAGAGGGGAGTTTTAGATAATGCCTGGGCTGGTGGTTCTTTTTTCTATAATATCATACCCAAATCATTGGAGAGCCTGCTGCTCCTAGAATTCAAGTGGAAAACAGTAGACAAGAGTAATACTTGCCTGAATAAAATCCGTTTTTTAGACTCTTTTAGCTTTTTCGCCAGATCTCTAAGTCAATTAATTCAGGTAAAGAAAAGTGAAAATTTTGATAGTTTTTAAATCCTTAAACAGCGCTTCCCTGATGATAAAATGTATGATTTATTAACGTGTAAGGGCATATACGCATATGATTAATACAACTCTCCCTCAAGGCTAGATAAGGTATCATTACCGCCTATCGAAGCATTTTAGAAATCCCTTACGGATAGTCAATTTACCACTGGCGACTATGAATTTTCCAAGAGGGTTTGGGCTAAAGGAGAATGAAAATGGTGGGATTACTGTAAACTGTACTTGGCTAGTGATGAATTGAATCTTTTGGACATCGTGCGCAAGAACGCGGATAAAATAAATGGTGGATTTGGGTTGGATTTAGGGTATTATTTTTCCACTCCTCATCCGGTGGTGGAAATCAGCAAATAAGAAATGGGTCTGATCATCGACATGGATCAGCATCTATTTGTAGAGAGATCAATGAAGGGAGATGTTTTTTACGAGGACCGTATCATAAAAACTGATCCGAAAAAGAAGCGTACGAAACAGAAGTTGCTTTGACATTGTAACCAATATCAAAGATTGCGCTCGAATCATCGCAGACCCGAACTTCACATCTTTCACAATCATAGCTTCTAATAAACTCCTACATCGCAAGAAAAGAAACGTCATTTTGAATAAAAATGTTGCAGGCGAGAGTGCAATAACGGAAATCTCAAAAAAGAGACACTTGCGAAAAAGTTAGGTTTATTTAAGCTCACTTAGCGTACTAAGTGAACTTAAATAAACCTAACTTTTTCGCATGTCTCTCTCACTATAACCGTTTGTCAGATCGATTGTGCTGCCATCTATAACTATAGGTGTAAAGTCCCTCTATAACTATCGATGTAAAGATGGGAGTAGATGAGCTAGTGAGAAGGTTCTGCACCCCCGATGTAGCAATAGCTTTTATTTTATTGTGTGACTCCTGCCAAACATTGTTGCAATACTAGATTTTTTCGGCTTTTCCATATATTTTTTATAACAATTTTTAATTATTTTAGTCAATAGTTTCGTTTTGCTTGGCATTGATGGATCGCAAAGAAACGATCTGAATGGTGTTATAAATTGATACATAATGCTGTTCTAATCAATAGCTCACCTACAACTAACTGTAAACTATAGACGTCTAATTATTAAATCTTTTCCGTATTACTACTCCGTTCAAAGGACAAAACCAAGAAAGAATCATATTTTATTTTATTTTTAACATAAAAGTACTTTACAAATAAAAATGCAATTATAAAAAAGCACTTTATATTTAGTAAATACACTTAATTGAGATTTTTTTATTTGTTTATTTACAACAAAAACAAAAACAACTTTTATTTGAAATATGCACTAGGAAAAAAATAGCACTATTTATTAAACAATATATACAATTAAAATAATATCATAATTTGTTTTTATTATTTATTTATTTACAACAAAAACAACGTTTATTTGAAATAGGCACTAGAAAAATAAACTTTTTTATCAAATAATAAATATACTTAAAATAATATCATAGTTATTTTTATTTACAAAAAAATTACAACACATTTAATGAAAAACATTTTTAATTTGAAATGGGCCCCCCCGAGGCGTTACCGCTGCGGTGGCCGAAGGCTGAACCAGAAAGCGCAGGGGGGGGGGGTCGTTGCGGGCGGCTGGGCTTTGGGAGGGGGCGTCACTGCGACGGGCCAGGACGGACCGGGGTCATTAAATTATGAAGAAATAACGCTGCCTTGCACAAGCACAAACACAGAAAATTTATAAATTTTGATAAATAAAAAATACGTGTTTCCCCCCACACCAACCTTGCATTATGAAAAAATTTAAGCTAGTTCATCCATACCGAATTGTTTTCTGTACTCTATGCATTCAACCCAATCTGAAATCAAGTAGTTTTCGTGTTGAAGTACCTTCACACCATCCTCAAGTACATAAACTTTACCTGATATGGCCGAGATGGCATTTTCTCAACTCTAACTGTGTAGTTTTGAAATTGTAAAAAGTGAATCGCCAAGATTTTCGCACTTGGGACTAAACTACGTTCCACACAGTTTTCTATAAGCACTCACATTGAAATTATTTATCAGAAAGTGTGTACGCACCCCCTTGCAAACTTGTTTGATATCCTTGTTGTGCGTTTCACCACTGGATATCAGATCGCTTCCCGTTTCAGATTTTAGCATTAACAATTAGTTTGGGGCCTGGCGTTTCACTAGCTCTGGATAGAGGGATTTGTTCCAGTTGGTGTAGTCCCTCCGAGAGCTAATGTACTCTCCATTTTCCAAATCATTCAACAAATTATCAGTTTTAACTTTTAACAGTGAATCAGTGTCTCCATAGTACACTTGACCTTGTCCCTCAATCGGCCATTGTACCTTGCACACATTGTAATAGTATGAAAACATGAGTTTTTTTTAGACTTCCATTATTGCACTCCCGCTTTTTATTCAAGACGATGATTCTTTTCTTCAAATGTAAGAGCACAATATTATAGTCTAGTATTGTGAAAGATGTGAAGTTGGGGTCGGCGATGATTCGAGCGCAATCTTTGGGATTGGTTACAGTGTCACAGCAACTTCTGTTTCGTACGCTTTCGCAAATTTTACCGAACACTGAGTTCAAAATGAGTTTATAGATCTCTATTTTCAACCTTCTTTTTCGCTTCTGAACGTTTACTGACAAAGGTGTCAATAAAAGTTTTCAAGTAAGGCTTTTGATCAAATTTGAGGGCTCTATGTATCTTTATGACTTTGAAACCATTTGACACCATCCATTGCAATAGCACATGATGAAAACAATATTCTATTTCGGGTTAAGGTCAGCAATAAGTTGTTGGTTTGAAGGCACCCAGTGCATACTCCCATCCTCTACCAAAGATAAATTGTAGGGACTCAGAGAGTACTTACTCATCGGTCTATTTATGCGCGGGAAAACAAAGTCTTTTATCGAGTCATGGATTTCTAAGGGAATTTCACCGTCAATTTCAAAAAACCATCCTTACGCCCCATTCTCCTCAACGGTAGCAATGTTGGGGAAATTCGAAGCACAAAGATCGTTAAGCCATTTTTAATTGCCACACGGCAAACAGTAGTGAGACATCGCCGACGGATAAAGGGAATTAAAATTTAAAAAAAAAATTGATTTGACTTTTTATCGGTGTACTGTCCGGTCGGATCAGTTTTCATCATACGGTCCCCGTGAAAAACATACCCTCCCTCGCTGAACTCTCTACAAATAGATACTGATCCACGTCGGTGATCATACCTTTTTTTTCTTTGTTGATTTTAAGAATCAAGTCCATCACCAGATGAGGAGTGGAAAAATAATACCCTAAATCCAACCCAAATTCCCATTGATTTTTTCCGCGTTCTTGCACACAATGTCCAAAAGAGTCAGTACTTCACTAGCCAAGTACAGTTTACAGTAATCCCGCCCATTTTGGATCTTCCCTTTTCCCTAACCCTCTTGAGAAATTCATAGTCGCCAGTGGTGCATTGACTGTCCGTACGGGAATTTTAAAATGCTTCGATAGGCGGTAATGGCACCTCATCTAGCATCGAGGTAGAGTCATATCAATCATATGCATATATTCCCTTACACGTTAAGAGATCATACATTTCATCATCGGGGAAGCGCTGTCTAAGGAGAGGGAAACTATCAAAATTTTCACTTTTATGTACCTGAATCAATTGACTTAAAGATTCGGGGAAAAACTAAAAGAGTCTAAAAAACCGATTTTATTAGCAAGTATTACCCTTGTCTACTGTTTTCCACTGGAATTCTAGCAGTAGCAGCCTCTCCGATGATTTGGGTATTAAATTATAGGAAATAGACAAATCTACCCATGCGTTATCTACAACTCCCCCCTCGGCCATGCGGACCAACGCCGCTAAAATAAACTTTAAATCATAATTGGAATTGTGTATAAAAACCAGTACGAAATATTGCCATCTAACTTTTATATTGCACGATTGATGTGCAACCCCTCTAAAATTACCTCCCCCCCGATGAAATTTTCTGCCATAAATGATCATGATATATCACCTTCCTCTTTCCCCCATTCCTCCCAGTAGCATCATCAAATTCCCCCTTAAAAACCCAACATATTTTACGATTTTTAATGGCCAATCTGTCATCTGATGATAGAACCATAGGATAGTGTGTATAGCGTAGGCGTTACATTGTGCCATTTGCTATTTTAATATTACTGGTCAATGCCAAGCGCATGAAGTCTTCCCCACCCAACGACTCAACTACATCAAACACTTGCATGGCATTATTAGTCTTTTTGAGCGTGAGCGTAAGAGACCCCTATGGCTTCATGTATCTTAAAACGATTTGGATTTGAGGAATCGTACACGTCTGTGAATTTGGCTTCGAAGTCTAAAGCGATCTTGTTGCTCTGTAGGAGTGAGTTTTGGAAATTATTAAAACGCAATATCGCTCTATCTTCGCTAACCGTTTCCACAGACTGGTATCGATGATGTCTATAATGTTTAATGTGATTATTTAGCTTTAAATCATTCCAAAATCTGGACAGGCATGTTGGACAATAGTAGCGTACACCCCGATGTTTACCATCACTTAAAACCCTACTAATATCCGTAATTGGGTTAAAATATCCAATTGAATCAGGCTCGGAAGTAGGCGTGTACAGAAGCCAAACCCAATGTTTCACTAATTCAACGGACGGAGCTCTCGCTGGAAATATTACACCCTTTTTATTAGAGCGCTGACCCTCCTCAAATTCTGTTTCATACTGTAACACCGTAACACCAATCTTTAAATGCACATTAGTCCTCTCAAAAATATCTATCCCTTTTAGTGTTACGGGAAATTGACCATTTAAACAATCGAAATCTACTTTAGGAGACTTTGACCCATCCCCATTAGCTGCCAATTGTTCCAACTTTTTCTTAGAAGCATTACCATGAAGGGGTCGAAAGGCCGCAATCAAAAATGCATACTTGAAACACTGTAGCCTAGCATCGAAACATATTCGTTGTATTCCTTTACAACCCTCTAAATCTGAATGATATTTTAATTCAATATTCTCACACCCCCCTTTTAAAATATTTTTCTTAATTGACAAATATTAACGTTTAAATTTTCTATGAATAAAAAAACCGACCCACTACCCCACTCATTATAATTATCCAGTTTAGTTACAATGCTGTTGACCCACATTATTTTCAAAAAGTGGGCAAATTGGCAACGGCTCTTTACTTTTAGTTGAAAAATATCCATTATGGAAAAAAAGTTTATGTCATACTAATAAATAAAACATTAAAACTAAATTTACAGAAAACTATTGCTTGAACAATTATTGGACTTTATTTCTGCTCATCTTTGATTTAATGTAGCAGCTCTTTACTTTTAGTTGAAAAATATCCATTGTGGAAACGAAAAAGTTTCTGCCATACTATCAAATATAACATTAGAACTAATTCTACAGAAAATTTGTGCTGGAAAAATTATTTCTGCTCCTCTTTGACTTAATGTAACAGCTCTTTACTTATAATTGAAAAATATCCTTTGTGGAAAAAGAGTTTCTGTCATACAAATTAATATAATATTAGAACTAATTTTACAGAAAATTTACGCTTGAACAATTATTGGACTTTATTTCTGCTCATCTTTGATTAAATGTAGCAGCTCTTTAATTTTAGTTGAAAAATTTCCTTTGTGATAAACAAGTTTATTTCATACTAATAAACGTAACATTAGTATTGGCGCTCAGACAAGGCAGCAGAATATTTTTTTCCATAGTTAAACGTACTATAATAATCCTTTTCATCCAACTTAAATTGCAAATTTAAACCTAAGACGATTCTAATTAGTGTGCAGTTATTTATCTACACGTTTTAAAAGCAATTAACCAGGATTATAAGGGGCCGATACCTCAAATTATATCTTGGTTAGGCCTGGGTGTGATTTGGAAAACAGGTAGAAGTTTAAAAATAGAGAGTAATTATGTTTATTCTTCGTCTTAAGATTGTCCCTTAATGTAGCCGAAAAACCTTTTCTTGTTGTTTAATCACATTTCATAAAACTGTAAAGTCTTAAGAATCTTATACTTTTGGTAACGCAGAAAAAAATTATCTCTGTTTGGATTTGATATGTAATCAAACAGTTCGCTGGTTACGAAGTTGAAGTAGGTAAAATCATTTTTATATTGTTGCTTTATTCAGATGTTGTAGCAGGGGTGTTCGCAGATGAATCGTGTTTGATGCTGTGCTTAGCTATCATTACTATTTGAATAAAATCAGAGTCGAAAGAAATATAAAAATAGGTTAAAAATCAATCAAGCAAACGAGAATATTCAAACAAAGAAGTCATCTCGTTACCCAAAATTTACATGAGGAGGAAAATAAGTCCTTTTAGGCATTATTTATAAGCCTAAAATCATTAAATCACTAAATATAGTTACTAAATTTTCCCTTCATTTCGTTGCCCCCCCCCCTCCTCTAAAAAAAGAGTGTAATATCTCATTACCCTAAATTTACATGAGGGAGAAAATAAGGCCTCTTAGGCGTTATTTATAAGCCCAAATTCATCGACGAAGCGCTAAATTCAGTTACTAAATTTATCCACCATTTCGCTATGTACCCCAAAAGAGCGTAATCTCTCACTACTCTAAATTTTCATGAGGGGAACAATAAGGCCTTTCAGGCATTAATTTCTTTGTGCAAATCATCGTTTCTCATCAAATAACTAAATCCAGTTACTAAATTCGTCCAACATTTCATTATGCCCCCAAAAGAGCGTAATTTCTTGTTACCCAAAAATTTACATGAGGAAAAAAATATGGCCTTTTAGGCGTTATTTATAAGCCTAAACTCATCAACTCATTAAATTCAGTTACTAAATTTGTTCAACATTTCGGTGTGTCCCTAAAAAGAGCGTAATTTCTCATTACCCTAAATTTTCATGAGCTGAATAATAAGGCCTTTCAGGCACTATTTATAAGCCCAAATTTATCAAATCACTAAATTGAGCTACTAAATTTGTCTGACATTTCCTTGCCTCCCCCTATTTTCATTTTTTTTGCAATCCATTTGTACTATACCTTAAATATTCTCAGAGTAAAAATTGTATAGATAATTTCGGAGACCACACTGCCTTTCCATGACGATAAATAAAAGTTCAAATAGGGATAAAACCTTTTAATAGACAGTGATGATGATAACAGTGATAGAAATTAACAAAAATACCATATAAATTGGTCACATATACAGTGACCGTCATCAGTAGTAAAACTGATGAAGTCTCAGAATGGGATAATGATTATTCTACTGCTTATGAACTATGTGAAGAAAGTAACTCTAATATTAAGAGACTAAAATGAGATTAAAAGGCTGAAATGAACGAAGTTTAAACTCTGCAGAATCATCCAAAATTTAATTTCAGTGTCTAAAGTTCGCGTTTTCCTTAGGAACAAAGCAAATTTAGATAGCAAGTAATTTAATAAAATGTTTCTATTGAGATAATTACATGATGAAAATCAACATAAAAATGAACACCTTAAATCTACTCATAAAATACTTCATGTTGTTTTCCCCAGATGTCATATATTTATATTTCAGGTGTATACACAACTTTTAACAACCTCGTCATACATTATAATAATTCATCATTCGTCACCCACTTGGTGTGATCCGAATGTATATCACAGGTTTTGTTGTTCTTCTTCTTCTTGGGATGTCTTATACATGTATTCCGAGAAGGAATATCTATCGGAACCCATCTGCTAAAAAATCGAACTTCGTCCTCAGGATTTTGTATTTTATTCGGAAATATCTCACAATTAAAATCTTCCAAATTGAATAATGGAATATCCGATTTGCATTTCACAACTAAAAGTTCATCAGTGGGTACAGTGACTTTCATGTATAGTGCTGTCACACCAAAGAAAACTACTTATTTCTCCAACTTTTTGTTGTACCGTGGATAGATCTTTCCCTGCTTCATAGAATGGGGGGTTCACTCTATCATATAAGCCTATTTTGTTTATGTTTCGTAATGTCATACTCCACTTGTCTCTATTGCAAGCATACATATTCTAGTCGATGTGCCAGTAATAGCAAGAGACTTCACTATTATCTGCAGTCAACAATATAATGCATATTCAAAAATTACACCGCAAGCTGTGGCTCAAAAGAACTGATATCTTAGGATTGAAGCGTAAACAACTTATACGGTTGAAATTATAAGAAAAACAGACAATGCGTTGTTTTGACAAGCAAATTACGTAAAATTCAAGCTAATAATTCTCAGAAATCTGGTCTGATGTAACACCCGGCAGTATTGTAGCCCTCTGATTGGCCTAGAAATACGCGTGTGATCTTGTCCCCTCTGTAATCAAGGAGGGCTCCCTACTGTCTGTCCAGGATTTCGACTCTTGGTTATAGAAGAGCATTGCCAAGTGCTGAAAACCATGTTTTGACCAAGATGGGCCCAAGATTGCACAAAGCCTCCATTCATGGAGGTCCCAGGGATTTCTTACTGTCCGGTTCTAAGCCGGCTTAGGTACTTCGGTATAGACTTGAGGAGATATGTGATCCGCGTCCTGCACTGGTATCCGGGATCATTGCTTTTTCTGAGGCCAAAATAATTTCAATGATTTAAAGATCATGGAAATTGGAACTTGGAATGTAATGACGTTAAAAAATCACCATTATATCGACATTTTGACTGACAATTTCAGACAATTCGAAATGGACTTATTGTGAGTTTCAGAAACTCATATCCCAGGGGTAGGAAGCATGAAATTAGGTGATATAGAATTTGTTTCCTCAGGCAGGAAGGATGGGATACATAGACAGGGAGTAGGGCTCATGATGAATAAGGAAGCTGCTAAGTCTTTTTAGGCTGGGTAGGTATTAATAATAGAACACTAATTGCTGATTTTATTACTAAAAAGCTCAGGGTATCAGTTATAGCAGTATATGCCCCTGTAGAACTGACTGACTGAGATACTAGTGACTCAGAGGAATTTTACTTACAGTTACTGGAGAAAATGAACAGGGTCCCAGGTACAAGTATGATGTTTTTACTAGGAGATTTTAACACCCAATTCCGTAGAAATTGGGAAATATGGTATCCTAGCCTAGGTAAATTTGGTACAGGAAATGAAAATAGTAATGGATACAGACTTTTGCAATTTTGTAGGTCTAACAATCTAGTTATAAGCAATACGGTGTTTGGTCATAAAATGGCTCATAAGTTAAAATGGTATTCACGTGATGGTAAGACAGCAAACCTTATTGATTATGTTATAGTAAAACGAAGACTGGCAGGATCAATACAAGATACTAGGGTCTATAAGAGTGCTGTTATTGATGTTAAAAGTAAAGATCACCATCTAGTAGGCTAGTGTCAAGGGTTAATTTAAAGCTGAAATTTCATAAGGGTAACTACTCCCCGGGAATTTATGATGTTGTTAGACTCCAGGAATAGAATTTGAGAGAAAATATCCAGGAACAGTTGAATACTAAACTAGACAGTTTAAAATTTGATAATGTGGAAGAGGGTTGGAATAATTTTAGAAAAGTAATTTGTAAAGTTCCTGAAGGTGTCTTATGGAAGAAAGTTAGGAACACACCGAGGAATGTTGAACGCTTTATGTTTAATACAGAGGAGGAGTGGTCTGCACAAGAATTATTTGAGTGATAGATCATATGAAAATAAGAGGAATGTAAAGAAAGTAAATAAAGCATTAAACTGTAAATTAAGGATGGTGTGAAGTAGAGGTCATGGACAAAATTGCCGAAAATCTGGAAGATGCTGCCAGACGGCATAAAAGTAAAAATTATACTAGCATGTTAATAACTTGAGGGGGAAAAGTCGCTCTGGATTTTTTCCCTATTAGCTAAGAATATTAGTGAAAAAGCGTTATCTTTAATAGAAAGAAGAAAGTAGTTGTACAATAATTATCTGAGTTATAGATCATATGAAAACAAAAGGAATGTAAAGAAAGTGGAGAAAGCATTAAAATATGAACTAAGGAGGTTTGAAGTGGAGGCCATGAATAAAATTGCCAAGGATTTAGAAGATGCAGCTAGACGGTATAATAGTAAGATATTCTACTGGCATGTTAACAAATTGAGGGGGAGTAGTCAATCCGGACTTGGCCCAGTTAAAGATAGGAATGGGGCCACAGCTAGCAATAAGGAAAGAATTAAAGAGAGATGGGCAGAACATTTTGAGAATTTTCTAAACCGAGAAAAAATTTCAGGAAAATATCTAGTTGAAAGTGAAAAAGTTTATGATACCTTGGATGTGAAGGAATATTTATTTTGTGAGGAAGAATTAGCAACAGTGCTAAAAGGATTAAAAAATAATAAGGCTCCAGGCGCTGATAGGGTGGTAAATGAGTTTCTTAAATATGGTGGCTCTGAGGTTAGAAATAAGTTACTGAAGATAATGAATATGATTTTTAAAAAGGGGAAGTACCTAAAGATTTTAGGAAAACCTTAATAAAGCCGCTTTATAAGAAAGGTGATAAAAGTGAGTGTGGTAATTATCGAGGCATTAGTCTGGTCTCTATAGGTAGTAAATTTACTTAGTAATATGATACTTTTTAGGCTGAGAGATGCCTAAAGGTTTAAGAGAAGAACAGCACGGTTTTAGAAGAGGTAGAGGATGTGTCGATCAAATTTTCACTCTTAGGTTAATAATTGAGAAGTGCCTGAGTTATCAAACACCTTTGGTCATCAGTTTTATAGATTATGAGCAAGCGTTCGATTCTGTTGATAGAATAGCTATAATAAAGGTCTTATCCTTGTATGGTATACCAGACAAATACATTAAAGTGGTTAGTGCTACGTACGAGAATAACATTGCTGCGGTTAAGGTAAGAAATGAGGTTAGCAGCTGGTTTTGCATTAAATCAGGAGTTAAGCAGGGTTGTGTTCTATCCCCCTTTATATGAATTATATTGATGAACTTTGTCTTAAGGAGCACAGGAAAGGCAATGAGAGACCTCAGAATCAAATGGGGAGGAAAAAGTCTCCTGGACTGAGATTATGCTGACGATTTAAGCATCCTAGATGAAAGTGTGAGCAAAATGAATGAACTCTTAGAGGTTTGCTAGAATAGGTTGCTAGAATAGATTTGATAACTAATGTTAATAAGACTAAGTCACTAAGGCTAGGAATAAGTGAAGATGAAAAGGTGACGTTCGGTAATGAAAACATTGATCAGGTGGACAGCTTCACTTACCTTGGTAGTATTACTATTAAAGATGGTGGGAGCAGTGAAGATGTTAAAAGTAGAATTGTCAAGGCTCAGGGTGTTTTTTCAAAGTTAAAAAAAGTTTGGAAGAACAGGAAAATAAGTCTGCAACCCAAGATTAGAATATTAAAAGCTACAGTGATGACAGTGGTCAAAAATGGCTCTGAAGTATGGGTGTTGCAAAAAGTGGATGATGATTTGCTAGATGTTTTCCATAGAAATTGCATAGAGATTGTTCTGGGATCCCGGCTGACTGACCGTATTTCAAACAATAGGCTGTACAAAAATGTGGTTCAATACCGCGCTCTAGGGCTATAATGGAAGAAAGGTCGAGGTGGTTAGGGCACGTTGTGCGGATGAATGATGACAGATTGCGAAGATTATTCTTTTCGGTCAACCACCTAGGGCTAAACGGAAAGCATTGCGTCCTCGTCTGGGGTGGGAGGACGTCTTAAAGAAAGATTTCAAGGAAATGGGAACTTACTGGGGGGGGGGGTGTAAAAATGGAAGGTTTGAATAGATTGGGATGGAGGAGGAGCCTGCGTGGCTGTGTTGGCCTCAGGTGGCTTGGTGCTGCGGTAAGTTGTTAGTAGTAGTAGTAGTATAAAAAAGTAAAAATATGAATATAAATAAATTTTTGATTCGTTTTCTATAACTTTTTACCTGTAACTCCTTCCCCCAACAAACAAAATAGCCCACCCCCAAACGAAAAGCCTGTGTACTGCCTTTGTCCTGTTTTGGTCCTTGGCTTTGGATAAGTGTCTTCTTCTTTAATGCATATCGAGACTCTTACGAGTGTCTATGTAATTTACAATTTTTCAGTGTCTCATAGTGATCCATCTCCCCTTACAAATATCTGCGTATGTGTCGTAATGGACAATCCATGTACTAAAACCTTTGTAAAGATTAAAGCCGATAATATTTGTATCATTATCTGTTTACATTTAAACAGCTTAAAATTAATGGTCCATAAAAAGAAAAAAAAAGAAAACAAAACAATTGCATCTGCTCATATTTTGCTTTTTTGACAAACCGTCTCACGGTATATAATTGCAAAATGTTAACTGGGTATTCAATTCGCGAATGTGAATTACATTCAGGCTCTATAAATTATGAAATACGAAAATCTATTTGCTTGGAATTAATAATAAGTAACGGTTGGTGCCATATTTGAATTTTTCTTTATATCAAACTAATTATGATATACAATGTCAGTTTAAATCATCACGTCAATTATAAGTAGAATACTTATTTTCTGTATTGTATGCCTTTTGTTGCACCTCGATAAAACTAAAATGTACGAGCTATTCCACCTACTGTTTTATTGATCGATTCGAAGTTCATAGCAACTGAACAAGACTCGAGTTATTCTTCCAGTAACAATCATTCTACACTCCAATTTAAATCATTTTCTGTTTTGTATACCTTTAGCTTAACATCGGTAAAAAAAAAAAAATACTCATTCCACCTATTATTTTATCGCTCAATTATTATTAAGTATAGTAACTTAGTAAGACTAGAGTCATTCTTCCAATAAAAATCATTCTCCTTTTCAACTTACTCGAGGCATTTTCTAGTCCAACTTTGCTGTTGATACTTACTATTGTTAGCCCGTACGACAGAATAATTAGTCCTCATCATTTTCCTCATTATCATCATCACTTTCATAACTTTGCAATGTAGTTTAGAAAAAATCGAATCCATTTAATTTATTCTTATAGTATGTATTTGAAATCCACCTTTCGTCAAATAAAATCTTACGAAATAATGAGTGGAATGGACCCACTTCTTTCCTAAAAAACTTTGTTTGAAATCTCGTCACCAAGCGTCATGCCTAAAATTATTCTTAAGCATTTGCTCTTATATACTTTGGGAGTATATCCTTCTTTCCTTGGTAACATTCCATTTGAATTACAAAAGTAATTATTTTTTTAAGTTTCTTTTCATGGTTAGCGGTCTGTAGCTCGGTAAAACCAAGAGGCACAGCTTCCAAACTTTATGCCAGTGAAGTCTTATAAGAGAGAACCAAATTTCTTTTGAAGTTCGAAAATAATTACGACCTAATGATTTTTCAAAAATGTTTTCTTGCCTTGTAAATATTATAAGAAATAATAAAACGAAACTATCTTAGCTCTGAAAGTAGAATTCTTGGTGGTCATGTATTGTCATATATACATAAAACATAAAGTTATCTGAATCCTGAGATCGACGTTCTATGTCTCTTAGATTTCCAAAAACTGATCTGGGAAAGGGGATGATTGAATTCCCAGATCCAATTTTTTTTTTCTTTTGGTGAAATTTTCAACTATGACAGTTTTCTGAAATCGTTTATGCGTTTAAAGCATGGGCCTGGAACTAGACTGGAAACTCTATTGTTGCCATCCAAATCAAAAGGAGTAGGGATAAGAATAATTTCCATAATCTTGTCTTCATCATATTTACTAGAGGTAGACTAATTTTCTGATTTTCAGCTACTATTACTACTAAAAACTCACTGTAGCACCAAGCCACCTGAGGCCATCACAACTGGGCACGCTCCTCCTCTGTCTAATTTCATTAAAATCTTCCAATACACGAGATCTTTCCTTACGACATCTTTCATGATCTTAACATCAATTTTCAAAACAATTCTTGCTCCCAGAACTCGCAAAACCTCCAAAAATGTATTCCTTTTGCAAACATTTTCATCTAGGATGATCAATTCATCGGCATAATCTAAGTCTAGTAAAATTTTACTTCCCCATTTTGTTCCTTGTACTCCCATAGGCTTTACTTTGCTACTTGGGATAAAGTCCATCAAAATGATCCATATAAAAAGGGATGGAATGCATCCCTGCTTAACTCCTGATTTAATCAGAAGCCAGCTACTAGCCTTATTTCATACCTCAACCGCAGTAATATTATTCTCTACTTACCACTAATCACTTTAGTGTACTAATCTAGTATATTATGCAAGGATGTGACCTTTGCTAAAGCTCTTCTATCTGCTGAGTCAAATGTTTGCTCATAATCGACAAAAGGGAGGACTAAAGGAGTCTAATGACTCGGGCACTTCTCAATTATTAATCTAAGCGTGAAAATTCGGTCGACGCATCCTCTCTCCCTTCTAAAACCACACTATTCGTCTCCTAAAACTTTATCTACAGCATCTCTATACCAAAAAGTGACATCATACTAAGTAATTTGGCTTACTAAGTAATTTCCTCCATTTTTCAAAATAAGGCAAATTTTTTCAGGCTTGTAGCCTTCTATGGGTAACAGTAAGTTTAGTGAATCTTATATATTTGGAATTAGCATAATACGCCGATTTTTTTGTTGTATTTATTGATATTATATCCGTTTTTTAGAGTTTCGGTTCCTATAGCCGTGACGCTTCTTATTTATATTTTATTACCACGAACTGTTTGACTGGGACAAGTTCAAATTGGTTACTCCTTCTTCATGTTTTAACAGTCCAGTACAATATTTCACTATTATGCCCTCTGGCTGCATATTCCAGATCCTAAGTAATTTTATCCATTGCCTTCCCTTCACACCTCTTCTACTCATATTTTAAGGTTTTTTTCACTTTCCTGACATCTCTCTTATTTTTATATGATCTTTCACTCAAATACTTCTTATACAAGCCTCTACTCTTCTCTACTAAACATAAAGCATTTTCATTAATATTCCTAGACATGTTTATAACTTCCCTCTTTAAGACACCTTCAGTGACTTGAAAAATTGGTTTTTGTAAAATTGAACCACGCACATTGCCAAATTTTAGACTCTCCACTTTAGTATTTGATTGTTCCTGGAATGTTTCTTTCAAAGTCTCATCATGGAGTCTGCTGACGTCATAACTTCCTGGAAGGTAGTTACCCTTACTAAGTTACGCTTCCTATATACCCCAGTAACTTATATGGGTCCTGCCATTCTTTGGCTTACAACAGTGACGCCTATAAACTGTTTTTTTTAGGGGGGGACTTACCTGGTCTAATTGGCACTATGCTGCATAATAGAAATCTCAAAACAAAAACATAAAAATAAGGCAGTGTCATTCAGCCATGAGGGCTTATGGGCGCCCATGGTTTACAATAACATAACCAATAAGATTAGCCATCGTACTATCAAGTAAACAACATGTTGGCTTATTGACCACTTTATGACCAAATACTGTACTGGTTTATAACTACATTGATGTACCTAAGAAATTGCAGCAGTCTGTAACCATTACTGTTTTTCTTTACCCGCACCAAAGTTACCTAGGCTAAGATACAATCTATCCGCATGTCTACCGATCTTGGCATTAAAATCCTCTAATAAAAATACCACAATTCTAAATGGGATCCTATCTATTTGTTCCTGTAGCTACAAGTAAAATACCTCTGAGTTATTACTATCTCCATCAGTCAATTCTGCAAGGGCATATACTACTGTAACTGATATCCTGCCCTTTTTAGTCATAAAATGAGCAACTAGCATTCTATTATTAATGCCTTCCCATTCAAACAAGAATTGGTAGCTTCCATATTCATTTTACGACATACTCCCTGCCTGTGTACCCGATCCTTCCTCCCTGAATAAACAAATTCTATATCATCTAATTCTATGTTTTCTACCTTTGGGATATGAGTTTTTGAAACTCTTAATAAGTCCAGTTCAAAGCGTCTGAATCCGTCAGTCAAAATGTCAATACGATAGTTGTTTTTCACCGTTGTAATATTACAAGCTGCAATTTTTATACTCTTTAAATAATTGAAATTATTATGTCCCCGGGAAAAGCAATGGTCCCAGAACAAGGGCAAGACAGATACTAACTCATCTTCTCAAGTGTACACGAGGCACTTAAGCCGGCTAAGAACTGGACAGCAAGAAAACCTTGCGACCTCCTGTCTAGTGTGGGACTTCCATAATTTGCGGTGCCCTTCTATCAACAAGAGCCGAAATCTTGCACAAGCGATCTCAAGCTTATCACTTCAGACTCATTATGTATACCAAACTCAGAAGAATTATCGTTAACCAGAATCCACTGCAAATTCTGCGTCGTTTAGTATCAATTGATTTCAATTAACTGAGTAGCATTATTTAAATAGGAGATTTCCCCTTCCTCCTTATTAAAGTGAGAAAATGCAAGGAAGTTTTGACTAACTCTGTATTTAATAATATTGTTTTCAAATCATAGGCAAGATATTGGCACTGGATTAGCAGGAAGTAATGTCCTTCCCGTGTCTTGTTTTCTCCCCCACCATATTGTAAGGGAGGTTTGGTAATAGAAACTTGTTATTTGGGACATTTGTTGAGAAATTGAAATCATAGAACACCCTTCAAGAGCCAAAAGTGAACTGAGAGCAATTAGTAGCCCTCTCGAACCCCTTTTATACCTATGAAACATGCAATAAAAAATTAGATTGCCTGAAGAT
Source organism: Artemia sp. Qi Xiang Cuo (assembly GCF_049724085.1). Taxonomy (NCBI): domain Eukaryota; kingdom Metazoa; phylum Arthropoda; class Branchiopoda; order Anostraca; family Artemiidae; genus Artemia; species Artemia sp. Qi Xiang Cuo. Next base: position 33,647,819 of record NC_142814.1, on the reverse strand, counting down.
GCGGCCCTAGAAACGGACAATTTATTTTTTTCTGAATAATTTTAATATTAAAACTTCAAGTCTCTAGTCAAGTGAATTCTATTGTTCAAGTAACATTTTAATTCGGAGGCACGGGCTCTCTTGAAACTGTGATCCAAAAAGGCTAACTTTATCGGATTGGCTTGAAACTTTCAAGGATTCTAAAGTTAGGTATTTTTTTGACGATACGACGCATGTATATGGAAAAACTGCAGAACTGGAAACGGTGTCTAATCTGCAATCTTTCGCAGGACACAACTTAATCCCGATTTATCAGCCTGATTTAAATGGGCTCTCGGGGAAGCCGTTTCTCTTCCTTATTTTCTGATGATCCACCTTTTTTTGATACAAGATTTCGGCATATACTTTTGGGTCATTTTGCAAAGATAGACCATGCTAGAAACTTTATCATCATCACGCCGGTATCAATTCAGGAACTTATTAGCCACCAGCAACCAGGCAAATAATACATCAACCCAAATCATCCAGCCTTGTTCTGAGTGCCTGAAACCCAAACATGTGATCTAAAGGACAGCAAAATTGATTAAACACTTTGCCATCTTATTCGAGGCCTGTAAAGCCCAGCAGCAACTACCTGATACACTGATGTGAAGGTCTAGTCCCCTATGCAGGGCCCACCGGCGTGTGGACACGTCCCGTTAGTTGCAAACCTTCTTCCAGCATCGGGTTAAATTGTATGGTACTGCAGGATACCATCGTGGGAGGATCCTCTCCAGGAGGACAACTGTGAAAGAGCGGAAGATCCAGAATCGGACAACGGCGTCTGCAAGTGCAAGGGTCCGGAGAGCCCTTGTTCAAGCCAATTCCCATGAAGTACCAATGAACACTGAAGATCAAATGCAAAGAGATACTACTACTACGGCGTTCGCGGTAGCCGACGCGGACCAGGTTAGGGTGATGCCTGGCCTGACAAGTATGCAAACCGCCCGATCAAGAAAACATTTAAATTTTGGCGAGTGGAATGTTCGCAGCTGCAAGCTGGAATCCACGCAACTGCTCCTTGCAAGGGAGCTACAGAAGTATAAAATCAACGTTTGTTGTCTGTCAGAAACGAGACTGAATAATGTTCTGTCTAAAAAGTTGAACGTTTCCGAATCTGACTCATTCCAGTTCTACAACTCGTGTCCCATGGATGGTTCCGCCTAACAAGGAGTTGGGTACCTGATAGACGATCCTACTGCATCATGCGTCACCTCTTGGGAGCCAGAGTCCCCAAGGATCGCCATGATCAGATTGAGAGGCCACATTGGTAAATAACCACAATCGCTGTGTATGCTCCGCTAAGGGACAGCAGTGACGTGGTCAAAGATGCCTTTTATTATGACCTACAAAGGATCATGGACAGGACACCAAGGCGTGGTATGCTCTTTGTTGCTGGAGACTGGAACGCCCGGCTTGGCAGAGTAGACCTCGACACAGCAGCAGTAACAGATTCGACAATGGAGAAAGGCTCTTACAGCTAGCCGGATACAACAATCTATGCGCCACAAACACTCTCTGTGAGCACAAGAGACTCCACCTCGTAACATGGCCTTCGAAAGACGGCGTAACAACAGCTCAGATTGACCACATCTTAGTCAGCAGAAGATGGAGGAGCTCCTGCACAGATGCCCGGATATACAGAGGAGTAAACACAGGATCTTTAAATGGATCTGATCACTATCTCCTCACTTGCTAAGTCCTTTGCCGCCTTAGTAGACAGAAGCGACAGAAAGCAGGGAAGCGCTTAGATGTGTCGAAACTAAGATGCCGGGAAATTAAAGCCGACTTCAAATTAAAGCTAAGCAACCGCTTCGATGCCTTGAACCGTCTTTCACACTTCGACGAAGAATGGACGCAAATAAAAATTGCGACACAAGACGTAGCTGAGGAGGTGCTTGGTCACACCAAACGAAAACAACGAGCCTGGATCTCTGACCACGCCATAGAACTAGTCGAGAAGAAGCGACCCCTTGTGGGAGGTGCAAAAGAACACTTAATATTTGCCCGCAAAGCAGCTAAATAGTCAGTGAAACGGGACAGAGGAAAGTACTGGTCAGATCTGGCGAATGAATTGGAGCAAGCGTCCAAGAACCACAAAAGCTGGAAAATGTTCAAACTCCCGAAAGAAGCGACCGGGCACTAGCCCTGTCGTTTTTTTCAGGTCTAGTGCCCTTTTAAAACTACTACTAACAACTCACCGCAGCACCAAGCTGCCTGAGGCCAACACAGCTACGCACGATCCTCCTCCATCCCCATCTATTCAAAGTCTCCCTCTTTACACCCTCCCACGAAGGTTCACTGTACTTTAAATCTGTCTTTATGATGTACTCCCTCTTCAGACAAATATAACCAGCTGTCTAATTATACGTAGATAGTTGACATAAAAGGACAATCTTAGGCAATCTGTCATACATTATCTGCAAAACGTGCCCTAACCACCTCAACCTTTCTTTCATTGTAGCCCTAGAGAGCGGTATTGAATCACATTTCTTGTATAGCCTATTGTTTGAAATACGGCCAGTCAGCCGGGTACCCAGAACCATCCTTAAGCAATTTTTCTGGAAAACATCTAGCAAATTTTCATCCGCTCTTCGGAGAGTCCATGCTTCAGAGCCATATTTGACCACTGTCATCACTGTAGCTTCTAATATTCTAATCTTGGTTTGCAGACTTATCTTCCTCTTCTTCTAAACTTTTTTTAACTGTAAAAAAACACCCTGAGCCTTGGCTATTCTATTTTTAACATCTTCACTGCTTCCACCAACTTTACTAATAATACTACCAAGGTAAGTGAAGCTGCCTACCTGATCAATCTTTTCATTACCCAACGTAACCTTTTCATCTTCACTTATTCCTAGCCTTAGTGACTTAGTCTTCCTAACATTAATTTTCAAACCAATTCTAGCACCCCGAACTCACAAAACCTCTAAAACTTCATTCATTTTGCTCACACTTTCATCTGGGATGCTTAAATCATCAGCATAATCCAAGTCCAGGAGACTTTTTCCTCCCCATTTGATTCCGTGGTCTCCCATTGCTTTTCCTGTGCTCCTTAAAACAAAGTCCATCAAAATAATCCATACAAAGGGGGATAGAACACAGCCTTGCTTAACTCCTGATTTAATACAAATCCAGCTGCTAACCTCATTTCCTACCTTAACCGCAGCAGTGTTATTCTCGTACATAGCACTAATCACTTTAATGTATTTGTCTGGTATACCATACAAGGATAAAACCTTTACTAAAGCTCTTTTATCAACAGAATCGAACGCTTGCTCGTAATCTATAAAACTGAAGACCAAAGGTGTTTGAAAACTCAGGCACTTCTCAATTATTAGCCTAAGAGTGAAAATTTGGTCGACACATGTCTTCTCTTAAAACTTTGTCTACGGCATCTCTCGGTGTAAAAAGTATCTTATTACTAAGTAATTTACTAACTATAGAGACCAGACTAATGCCTCGATAATTACCAAACTCACTTTTATCACCTTTTTTATAAAGTGGCTTAATTAAGGTTTTCCTAAAATTGTTAGGTACTTCCCCTTTTTCAAAAATCATATTCATAATCTTCAATAACTTATTTCTGACCTCAGAGCCACCATATTTAAAAAACTCATTTACCACCCTTTCAGCACCTGGAGCCTTATTATTCTTTAATCCTTTTAGTACTGTTGCTAATTCCTCCTCACAAAACAAATCATCCTTCACATCCAAAGTATCACAAACTTTTTCATTTTCCTCTATATTTTTTCCTGCAACTCTATCTTGGTTAAGCAAGTTCTCAAAATGTTCGGCCCATCTCTCTTTAGTTTTTTCCTTATCACTAATTACGACCCCATTCCTATCTTTAACTAGGACAAGTCCGGATTGATTACCCCCTCTCAATTTGTTAATGTGCCAGTACAATATTTTAATATTATGCCGTCTAGCTGCATCTTCCAGATCCTCGGCAATTTTATATGGTCTCCACTTCACACCTCCTTAGTTCATATTTTAATGCTTTCTCCACTTTCTTTACATTCCTTTTGTTTTCATTCGATCTTCCACTCAGATAATTCTTGTACAAGCCCCTTCTCCTTTCTATTAAACATAAAGCTTTTTCACTAATGTTCTTAGCTGCTGTCCTTGCTTTCTTCCCTAAGACACCTTCAGCAACTTCACAAATTATTTTTCTAAAATTATTCCAACCATCTTCCACATTATCTTTCTGGAAATCAATTACGCTGAACAAAATGCCTATCTCAAAATTTTGATTGGATGTGTTTGGGGAAATGAGGGGCGTGGGGGGGCTAGTTGCCCTCCAATCACTTTCGACTATTAAAAAGGTAGTTGATTTCCAGATAGAAAACATTTTTTTTAGGAGGACACTCCCCCACAACCCTCAGGGCAAGGGTTAAAAACGACACTAGCCCTTTGAATTTCCAATTGACTGAGCCTGTTTTGAAGTTTCTACGACAACGCCTTCTATAAAAAAAAACCTTCTATACCCCAGAGCATAACTTAAAACCCTTCCCCTAAGGGTTGTGGGGGAGTGTCCTCCTCAAAAACATATTTTCTTTCAGGAAATCAACTACGCTGAACAAAATGGCTATCTCAAAATTTCGATTGGATGTGTTTGGGCAAATGATGGGCGTGGGGGGGGGCTAGTTGCCCTCCAATTAATTTCGACTATTAAAAAGGTAGTTGATTTCCAGATAGAAAATACGTTTTTGAGGAGGACACTCCCCCACACCCCTTAGGGCAAGGGTTTTAAGTTATGCTTTGGGGGCATATAAGGTTTTTATAGAAAGCGCTGTCGTAGAAACTTCAAAAAAGGCTCATTGGATTGGAAATCGAGAATTCTAATACCCTTTTTAATAGTCGAAAGTGATTCGAGGGCAACTAGCCCCCCCCCCACGCCCATCATTCCCCAAAACACATCCCATCAAAATTTTGAGATAGCCATTTTGTTCAGCGTAGTTGATTTCAAGATAGAAAATATATTTTTGAGGAGGACACTCCCCCACAACCCTCAGGGCAAGGGTTTTCAGCTATGCCCCAGGGGCATAGAAGGTTTTTTATAGAAAGCGTTGTCGTAGAAACTTCAAAACAGGCTCATTCAATTGGAAATTCAAAGGGCTAGCGCCGTTTTTAATAGTCGAAAGTTATTGGACGGCAACTAGCCCCACCTCCCCCCCCCCCCACGCCTGTCGTTCCCCCAAACACATCCAATCAAAATTTTGAGATAGCCATTTTGTTCAGCGTAATTGATTTCCAGAAAGAAAATATCTTTTTGAGGAGGACACTCCCCCAAAACCCTCAGGGGAAGGGTTTTAAGTTATGCCCTGGAGGCATATAAGGTTTTTATAGAAGGCGCTGTCGTAGAAACTTCAAAAAAGGCTCATTCGATTGGAAATTCAAAGGGCTAGTGCTCTTTTTAATAGTCCACAGTGATCTGAGGGCAACAGTAGGGGGAGAGGTAATACCCCTAACTATACAAGATTACAGCCAATCAGAGGGCTACAATACTAACTATACAAGATCACGTGCCTTTTTCTAAACTAATTAGGGAGTCAGAAATACTAACGGGAGTGACGCAACACGCTCAATGAATACAACCAGGACATGATCATTGACCTCCAAATCACAGAGCTAGAAATATTGGGATAACAAGGTGACATCATCATAGGAAACGTCAGAGATTAATTGACATTTTAGGGGATTTGAAAGTAGAAACGAAAAAGGTAAGGCATCTCAGGGAATGCTAACTCTATTAAGAGGTACATATTATTTTTTATTTTGGTGGTTCTCGACTGTGTTCTGTATAATACACAAGTACCATTCGAACAGTGTTGTCAATATAAAATATGCTCTAGCATTATAGTATACTCAAAAGTTGATACTAATAAAGAAATTCAGAAAAATCCTTAGAAATCCTTAGATAAAAACTTCTGGCTGTTTCCCAAATCCTACCCAGACCTATCCAAGATATAATTTGAGACTTTGACCAAGGACATTAAATCTCCTTCCCAGGCTTTTACCAAGGACATTAAATGTTGTCCAGGCTTTTACCAAGGACATTAAAGCTCGTCCAGGCTTTTACCAAGGACATCAAATCTCGTCCAGACTTTTACCAAGAACATTAAATCTCGTCCAGACTTTTACCAAGGACATTCAATGTCTTCCAGGTTTTTACCAAGGACATTAAATCTCGTCCAGGCTTATACCAAGTACATTAAATCTCGTCCAGGATTTTACCGAGAACATTAAATCTCGTTCAGACTTTTACCAAGGACATTAAATCTCCTTCCCAGGCTTTTACCATGGACATTAAATCTAGTCCTGACTTTTACCAAGGACATTAAATCTCGTTCAGGCTTTTACCAAGGACATTAAATCTCGTCCAGGCTTTTACCAAGGGTATTAAATCTCATCCAGGCTTTTACCAACGACACTAAATCTCGGCCAGGCTTTTACCAAGGACATTAAATATCGTCCAGACTTTTACCAAGGACATTAAATCTAGTCCAGGTTTTTACCAAGAACATTAAATCTCGTCCAGAATTCTACCAAGGACATTAAATCTCGTCCAAGCTCTTACCAAGGACATTAAATCTCTTCCAGGCTTTTACCAAGGACATTAAATCTCGTCCAGACTTTTACCAATGACACTAAATCTCGTCAAGAGTTTTACCAAGGACATTAAATCTTCTTCCCAGGCTTTTACCAAGGACATTAAATCTCGTCCAGGCTTTTACCAAGGACATTAAATCTCGTCCAGGATTTTACCGAGGACATCAAATCTCGTCCAGACGTTTACCAATGACATTAAATCTCGTCCAGGCTTTTACCAAGGACATTAAATCTCCTCCAGACTTTTACCAAGGACATTAAATTTCCTTCTCAGGCTTTTGCCAAGGACATTAAATCTCGTCGAGGCTTTTACCAAGGACATTAAATCTCGTCCAGGCTTTTACCATGGACATTAATTTGATTTCTTTTAATAATTGGGTACAGTTTTGCATATTTTTTAAAAATAAATTTGGGTTTTAGTTTTCAGAAATATGAGCATCCCATTTTAAAATACATCTGATTTTATTAATAAATATTTCTTAGCTAGGTTTCTTAACCTTTCGTAGGTGCATGTCTGATTTTATTAATGACATTTTATTAGCTAGGTTTCTTAACCTTTCGTAGGTGTATGTCTGGTTTTATTAGTAATATTTGATTTTCTAATAAAGTTGGGTTTGAATTTTCAGAAATAAGAACATTCATGTTTATAATACACCTGATTTTATTAATAATATTTTATTTCCTTTTAATAATTGTGTACATTTTTATATATTTTTTTTTAATAAAGTTGGGTTTCAGTTTTCAGAAATATGAACATCCCAGTTTAGAATACATCTGATTTTATTAATAATATTTTCTTAGCTAGGTTTCCTAACCTTTCGTAGATGTGTGTTGCTTGAAACTCGTGTTTGAGATGTATAATTTGCTATTTTGGGCTTTTCTGAGCTAGATTTCATAACCTGTCGTAGGTGTATGTCTGGTTTTATTAATAATATTTGATTTTTTAATCGAGTTAGGTTTTAATTTTCAGAAACCTGAACATCCATGTTTAAAATTTATCTGATTTTATTAATAATATTTGATTTCCTTTAATAATTCGATACATTTTTGCATATTTTTTTTTTTAATAAAGTTGGGTTTTAATTTTCAGAAATATGAACATCCCAGTTTAAAATACATCTGATTTTATTAATAAAATTTTCTTAGCTAGGTTTCTCAACCTTTCGTAGATGTGTGTTACATGAAACTCATGATTTGTAATGTCTAGTTTGCTATTTTGGACTTTTCTGAGCTAGATTTTCTAACCTTTCGTAGGTGTATGTCTGGTTTTATTTATAATTAAATAAAAAAAAAAGTTTTTTAAACTGAAAGTAAGGAGCGGCATTAAAGCTTAAAACGAACAGAAATTATTCCGTATATGAAAGGGGCTGTCTCCTCCTCAACGCTTCGCTCTTCACGCTAAAGTTTTTTATTGTTTTAAAAAATAAAGTTGTGAGACAGAGTCAAACTTTAGCGTAAAGAGCGAGGCGTTGAGGAGGGGATCCTTACAGATCAAGTAGTGAGGTATACAAAGAGTATGAACCATCATGGATCATAAGCACCAACGACCCTAACCACCAGGGACTTTAACCCTCCATAGGTCCCCTATCCCCAAACTCGAAGGGCGCCCCCTCCCGCCAACTTTTTGGGCCCCCTCCCCCCATTTTTTTCTTTTTTTTGGGGCAATTGACATTTTTTTCTGTTAAAAAGTATTCAAAAGTATTCATTCATTACGATCGTTGCTTTCAAATGTGAAACTTAAGTCCATTTTTGGATCGAAAAATAAACTATTTCTATAAAATCTGGGTTAATAAGGGTTTTTGACCGTAAACTCCAGTTTTTTGTAAGAAAATTATGGAGAATACAATTTTCTGATTCAAATATGAAACTTAAGTCCATTTATGGATAAAAAAATAAAACTATTTCCGTAAAATCTGAGCTAATGAGGGTTTTTGACCGTAAACTCTAGTTTTTTTTGTAAGAAAATTATGGAAAATACATTTCTCTGCTTCAAATGTGAAACTTAACTCCATTTATGGATCGAAAAATACAACTATTTCCGTTAAATCTGAGCTAATTAGTGTTTTTGACCGTAAACTATAGTTTTTTGTAAGAAAATTATGGAAAATACAATTCTCTGGTTCAAATGTGAAACTTAAGTCCATTTTTGGATCGAAAAAATAAACTATTTCTGTAAAATCTGAGCTAATAAGCGTTTTTGACCGTAAACTCTAGTTTTTGTAAGAAAATTATGGAAAATACAATTCTCTGGTTCAAATGTGAGACTTAAGTCCTTTTTAGAATCGAAAAATAAAAATAGATCTGTGAAATCTGAGTTAATAAGGGTCTTTCACATTAAACCATAGGTTTTTGTAATAAAATTAAAGAAAATACATTTTGTTGATTCAACTTTGAATCTCAAGTCTATCGTTGGATCAAAAAAATTAATTATATAATTAAAATATGAGACAATAAGCGTTTTTTATCACAAACTCAATTTTTTTGCAAGAAAATTACGGAAAATACAATTCGATGGTTCAAATGTGAAACTTAAGTCCCTTTTTGGATCGAAAAATAAACTTTTTCTGTAGAATCTGAGCTAATAAGGGTTTTTGACCATAAACTCCAGTTTCCTGTAAGAAAATTATGGAAAATACAATTCTCTCGTTCAAATTTGAAACTTAGGTCCACTCTCTGGTTCAAATGTGAAACTGAAGTCCAGTTATGGATCGAAAAATAAAACTATTTCCGTAAAATCTAAGCTAATAAGGGTTTTTGACCGTAAACTCTAGTTTTTGTAATAAAATTATGGAAAATACAATTCGCTGGTTCAAATGTGAAACTTAAATCTCTTTTTATTTTGAAAAATAAACTATTTCTGTAGAATCTGAGCTAATAAGGGTTTTTGACCATAAACTCTAGTTTCCTGTAAGAAAATTGTGGAAAATACAATTCTCTCGTTCAAATGTGAAACTTAGGTTCATTCTCTGGTTCAAATGGGAAACTTAAGTCCAGTTTTGGATACTCATAATAATGAGGACTGATGGTTCTAATTCAATTTTTTTTCATAAAAACAAACTATTTTTATTAACTTCGAAATTATTCAACTTTATTTTTTTTCATAAAAACAAACTGTTTTTTTTTTAACTTCGAAATTATTCAACTTTATTTTTTTTTCATAAAAACAAAATATTTTTTTTAAACTTCAAAATTATTCAACTTTATTTATTTATTTTCGACCAGAGGAATTTTTGAGATTTTTTATTGGTCGGAGATACAACAATGGTACAGTTTTTTATTAGCATAGAAAAGAACGAGTATTGAATGTCTCGTTGTTTAAGTTAAGAGGTGAAATCAAGACCAGAAGAATTTTTGAGATTTTTCATTGGTCAGAGATGCAACAATGGTACACATTTTTAATAGCTTTGAAAAGAACGACTATTGAATGCTTTGTTGTTTAAGTTAAGAGGTGAAATCAAGACCAGAGGAATTTTTGAGATTTTTCATTGGTCAAAGAGGGTTTTATGGCTCCTCCCCACAATGAATTCAGATGGTTTTAGGAGTCATCCTCCTAGCCATAACTCCATTCAACCTTGAGTGAAGGTATAAAAGTTTGATGATGTATTTCTCTTCTTAACAACTACATTAATACCTTCCAAGATGATAGGACTGTATGACACAGAATTTATCGGTTTGAAGAAATCATCTTGTGGTGTTATATTTGAATGTGCATTTTTATTATTGTCAATGGAACTCGAAGAAATTGACTGTTATCATTGGATAGTGAACTATAACATGTTTGAGTATGATAAAAGCTTGTGGAGTACTAAATTACATCATATAAACAGACTGGGATTCTACGATAGAGTGATTACACCACTTAATAATAGTGGTCAGGAACTGAGAAATGTCCAGGAGGAAGTCAGTGAAATTTGCAGCTTTTTCGGCGTTGAAGCACTCTACGTAAAGGGTAATGTACCTACAGATAAAGTTTTAATTCAAAAGTGTGACCCTAGGATTCCACTTCTCAATCTAGAAGAATTTAAGAGTCCTAAATTTGAAGGGCTTTATCACCGTCCTGAAGACGAGGTCAGGTTCTTCGCTCACTGGATACCTAAGGACATACCTGATCTTGACAAATGCATAAGACATGGTAAAAACTACTCTATATCATGGGACCATCGTTTCTGGATGTTTAAGAGTGAACATGTGTAAGACCACGTATCATAATATAATTTTGTATTAATATTCTACATAGCATTATTTCATTAAAAATATATTATGCATTATATTGTTATGTGTTCATTATTTTTAGAGTAAGCTAGCATATTAAAAGTTTAGCACACACACAGAGACGAAACACACATAGAGACGACACACGCAAAGAGACGACACACACACACACAGAGAGACGACACACACACAAAGACAACAATCACAGAGACAACACGCACACAGAGACAACACACACACACACACAAACACACACACACACAAACACACACACACACACAGAGAGAGAGAGAGAGAGAGACGACACACAAATAGCGATGACAACACGCACAGAGACGACACAAACACACACACTGGTGGTCATTCAAAAGCGGTTTTTTTGTGTGTGTGTAAGTTTTTGTGTGTGTGTAAGTTTTTTTTCTGGGTGTAAGTTTTTTTGTGTGTGTGTGAGGTTTTGTTTGTGCTTAAGTTTTTTGTGTGTGTAAGTTTTTTGTTTGTGTGTTTGTTTTTTTTTGTGTGTAAGTGTTTGTGTGTGTGTAAGTTTTTGTGTGTGTGTATGTTTTTGTGTGTGTGTGTGTAATTTTATGTGTGTGTGTGTAAGTTTTTGTATGTGTGTAAGTTTTTGTGTGTGTGTTTATGTTTTTTTGTGTGTGTGTAAGTTTTTTTGTGCGTGTGTAAGTTTTTGTGTGAATTTTTGTGTGTGTTTAAGTTTTTTTGTGCGTGTAAGTTTTTGTGAGTGTGTAACTTTTTGTGTGTGTGTAAGTTTTTTTGTATGTTTAAGTTTTTGTGTGTGTGTAAGTTTTTGTTTATTTGTAAGTTTTTGTGTGTTTGTTAGTTTTTGTGTGTGTGTAAGTTTTTGTGTGTGTTTAATTTTATGTGTGTGTGTTCAAGTTTTTATGTGTGTGTAAGTTTTTGTGTGTGTGTAAATTTTTGTGTGTGTTTGTAAGTTTTTGTGTGTGTGTATGTGTAAGTTTTTTTCTGTGTGTGTTTGTAAGTTTTTGTGTTTGTGCAAGTTTTTGTGTGTGTGTAAGTTTTTGTGTTTGTGTAAGTTTTTGTGTGTGTTTGTTTGTGTTTTTGTTTTTTATTTTTTGTGTGTTTTATTTTTTTTTGTGTGTGTTAGTTTTTTTGTGTTTGTAAGTTTTTATGTTTTTTTAAGATTATGTTGTGTGTTTAAGTTTTTGTGTGTGTGTAAGTTTTTGTGTGTGTGTGTAATTTTTTGTTTTTGTGATAGTTTCTTTGTGCGTTTAAGTTTTTGTTTGTTTGTAAGTTTTTTTGTGTGTGTGTGTAATTTTTTGTGTGTGTGTGTGTGTGTGTAATTTTTTGTATGTGTGTCAGTTTTTTTGTGTGTGTGTAAGTTTTTGTGTGTGTGTAATTTTTTTTGTGTGTGTAAGTTTTTGTGTGTGTAAGTTTTTGTGTGTTTGTAAGTTTTTGTGTGTGTGTAAGTTTTTGTGTGTGTGTAAGATTTTGAGTTTGTTTTAGTTTTTGTGTGTGTTTAAGAGTTTGTGTGTGTGTAAGTTTTTGTATGTGTGTAAGTTTTTGTGTGTGTGTGTAATTTCTTTTGCGTGTGTAAGTTTTTTTGTGTTTGTAAGTTTTTGTGTGTGTGTATGTTTTTGTGTCCGTTTAAGTTTTTTTGTGTGTGTGTAAGTTTTTGTTTGTGTGTGTAAGTTTTTGTATGTGTGTAAGTTTTTATGTGTGCGTAATTTTTTGTGTGTGTGTAAGTTTTTTTGTGTGTATGTAAGTTTGTGTGTGTGTATGTGTAAGTTTTTTTTGTGTGTGTTTGTAAGTTTTTGTGTTTGTGCAAGTTTTTTGTGTGTGTAAGTTTTTGTGTTTGTGTAAGTTTTTGTGTGTGTGTAAGTTTTTTTGTGTGTGTAAGTTTTTTGTGTGTGTGTAAGTTTTTGTGTGTGTGTAAGTTTTTATGTGTGTGTAAGTTTTTGTATGACTGTGTAAGTTTTTGTGTGTGAGTGTAAGATTTGTGTGTGTGTGTGTGTAAGTTTATGTGTGTGTAAGTTTTTTTATTGTGTGTGTAAGTTTTTTTTGTGTGTGTAAGTTTTTGTGTGTATGTAAGTTTTTGCGTGTGTGTAAGTTTTTGTGTGTGTGTGTAAGTTTTTGTGTGTGTGTGTAAGTTTGTGTGTGTGTGTAAGTTTTTTGTGTGTGTAAGTTTTTGTTTGTGTGTGTAAGTTTTTGTGTGTGTGTAAGTTTTTGAGTGTGTGTAAGTTTTTGTGTGTGTGTAAGATTTTGTGTGTGTGTAAGTTTTTGTGTGTGTGTGTGTTTTTGTGTGTGTGTGTTAGTTTTTGTTTGTGTGTGTGTGTGTGTATGTGTCTTTTGTTTGTGTGTGTGTGTGTAAGTTTTGTGTGTGTGTGCGTGTAAGTTTTTTTTGTGTGTGTGTAAGTTTTTGTGTGTGTCTAAATTTTTGTGTGTGTGTACGTTTTTGTGTGTTTGTAAGTTTTTGTGTGTGTAAGTTTTTGTGTGTAAGTTTTTTTGTGTGTGTGTAATTTTTGTGTGTGTGTAGTGTGTGTGTGTGTGTGTGTGTGTGTGTGTGTGTGTGTGTGTGTGTGTGTGTGTGTGTGTGTGTGTGTGTGTGTGTGTGTGTGTGTGTGTGTGTGTGTGTGTGTGTGTGTGTGTGTGTGTGTGTGTGTGTGTGTGTGTGTGTGTGTGTGTGTGTGTGTGTGTGTGTGTGTGTGTGTGTGTGTGTGTGTGTGTGTGTGTGTGTGTGTGTGTGTGTGTGTGTGTGTGTGTGTGTGTGTGTGTGTGTGTGTGTGTGTGTGTGTGTGTGTGTGTGTGTGTGTGTGTGTGTGTGTGTGTGTGTGTGTGTGTGTGTGTGTGTGTGTGTGTGTGTGTGTGTGTGTGTGTGTGTAGTTTTGTGTGTGTGTGTTGTGTGTGTGTAAGTGTGTGTGTGTGTGTGTGTGTGTGTGTGTGTGTGTGTGTGTGTGTGTGTGTGTGTGTGTGTGTGTGTGTGTGTGTGTGTGTGTGTGTGTGTGTGTGTGTGTGTGTGTGTGTGTGTGTGTGTGTGTGTGTGTGTGTGTGTGTGTGTGTGTGTGTGTGTGTGTGTGTGTGTGTGTGTGTGTGTGTGTGTGTGTGTGTGTGTGTGTGTGTGTGTGTGTGTGTGTGTGTGTGTGTGTGTGTGTGTGTGTGTGTGTGTGTGTGTGTGTGTGTGTGTGTGTGTGTGTGTGTGTGTGTGTGTGTGTGTGTGTGTGTGTGTGTGTGTGTGTGTGTGTGTGTGTGTGTGTGTGTGTGTGTGTGTGTGTGTGTGTGTGTGTGTGTGTGTGTGTGTGTGTGTGTGTGTGTGTGTGTGTGTGTGTGTGTGTGTGTGTGTGTGTGTGTGTGTGTGTGTGTGTGTGTGTGTGTGTGTGTGTGTGTGTGTGTGTGTGTGTGTGTGTGTGTGTGTGTGTGTGTGTGTGTGTGTGTGTGTGTGTGTGTGTGTGTGTGTGTGTGTGTGTGTGTGTGTGTGTGTGTGTGTGTGTGTGTGTGTGTGTGTGTGTGTGTGTGTGTGTGTGTGTGTGTGTGTGTGTGTGTGTGTGTGTGTGTGTGTGTGTGTGTGTGTGTGTGTGTGTGTAGTATACTATAATATTAAACTCTATTTTAAATTGACAACACTGTTCAAAAACGCCACTTGTGTATTATACAGAAAACATCGAAGAAGTAAAGCTATCCATTATTAAAATTCTTTTCTTGCCATCTACATCTCTCTTAGTATCAACTCTCTAGTATACTATAACGTTAGACTCTATTTTAAACTGACAACACTGTTCAAACGCAATTGAGGTTACCTTAACTGCTAATCACTTTAACCCTTTTTCTCTATCGTCAAGTACATGCTCTGGAAAGGTACCTAGGAACATAAGGCAATTCAGGAACCAGTGGGGAATCCCCGCTCGTAATTGCTAATCACTTTAACCCTTTTTCTCCATCGTCAAGTACATGCTCTGGAAAGGTACCAAGGAACATAATCCACCCAAATCCATAAGTACATGCTCTGGAAATGTTTTTCCTATACGTCTGTGCAAATAGCATGGTAATTCCTATAGCTTCACGCAAATCCATAGGTACAAACTCTGGAAAATTTTTTCCTATAGCTTCACGCAAATAGCATGGTAATTCCTATAGCTTCACGTAAATTAATTCACCCATATCCATAAGTACATGCTCTGGAAATGTTTTCCTATAGCTTCACGCAAATAGCATGGTAATTCCTATAGCTTCCATAGAAGTATAAGGCCATGTGCGAGGATACTCACTCTCTTTGAAAAGGTGTAGAGCTTCCATAGAAATGCTTTCCTATAGCTTTCATAGAATAGCATGGTAATTCCTATAGCTTCCATAGAAGTATAAGGCCATGTGAGAGGATACTTACTATCTTTGAAAAGGTGTAGAGCTTCCATAGAAATGTTTTCCTTTAGCTTCCATAGAAGAGCATGGTAATTCCTATAGCTTCCATAGAAATGGTAATTACTACTCTACTAACGTCGTTCCTTACTTTCAATTAAAAAAACTTGTTTTTTTTATATTTCATTTGTGAACGTTTTTGAATTAATGCAGGTTTTGATTTTGGCTCACTGTACATGAATAATTAAAACAAAATTTGCATATTAATTTTACTTTTATTTGGTTGAATGGCTTTCTCGAAACTTGTTTAATTTTATTTACGAACGTTTTTATTAGTAATAAACATAGATAACTTACAAATTAACTTACGTAACAAACTTCTATATTCATATATTTTCAATACGTATATTAGGGAGTTTGCCCCCTAGTCAATATCTTGCTCTTTAAGCTGAAGTTTGAATGTTGTTCCAATTCTGTAACATTGACCCCTTAATCACAAAGGCCGTTAATTAGAATAAATAGCTCTTATGAAAGTACTAAAAAATCTTTGGCTTAAAGAGCGAGGCATTAAATAGAAGGTGAACCGAATCATATAGCTAATATTTTTATGTTCGTTTTAAGTTTTGATGTTGCTCCTTACTTTCAGTTGAAAAACTTGTTTTTTATATTTAATTTCTGATTTTTTTAAATAATGATGGAAAATCCTGCGCCCCCTTCATAGCAATGTCCCTTCCCCCATGAAAACTTCCTTCATGAAAAGATCCTCCTATATAACCCCCGACCCACCCCCACCCCCAAAATCCCCCTGAAAACGTCTGTATACTTCCCAATAACCAATACTGTATGTTAACATTGGGTAAAGTTCATAACCTTCAGCCATCCCCCTGGGAGCCTTGAGGGATTAAGTCATCCTAAAAGACATAGTTATTATATTTTCGACCATGCTGAACAAAATGGCTATCTCAAAATTTTGATCGATTGACCTTAGGAAACAAATGAGCGGGGGAGGGGGCCTAGTTGCCCTCCATTTTTTGGTCACTTAAAAAGGCCACTAAAACTTTGAATTTCTGTTCCAATGAGCCCTTCTACGATATTCTAGGACCACTGGGTCGATACGATCACCCCTGGGAAAAAGAAAAAAAAAATAAACACGCATCCGTGATCTTTCTTCTGGCAAAAAATGGAAAATTCCACATTTCTGTAGATAGGATCTTGAAACCTCTACAGTAGGGTTCTCTGATACGCTGAATATGATGGTGTGATTTTCATTAAGGGTCTATAACTTTTAGGGGGTCTTTCTCCCTTTTTTCCAAAATCAGCCAAATTTTCTCAGGCGCATAACGTTTGATGGGTAAGATTAAACTTGATGAAACTTATATATTTGAAATAAGAATTAAAATCTGATTCTTTTGTTATCAAAATTCCGTTTTTTAGAGTTTCGGTTACCATTGAGCCGGGTCGCTCCTTACTTACAGTTCGTTACCACGAACTGTTTGATATTTGATTTTCTAATCAAGTTGGGTTTTAATTTTCAGAAATAAGAACATCCTTGTTTAAAATACATCAGATTTTATTAATAACATTTTCTTAGCTAGGTTTCTTAACCTTTCTTAGATGTGTGTTACATTAAACTCATGACTTGGGATGTCTAGTTTGCTATTTTTGACTTTTCTGAGCTAGGTTTTCTAACATTTCGTAGGTGTATGTCTGATTTTATTAATAACATTTTCTTAGCTAGGTTTCTTAACCTTTCTTAGGTGTGTGTCTCGTTTTATTGGTATTATCTGGCAGTGATGGATGCGCAAACGTTACGTAAAGTGTGTACCGTCATTAAGTTAATGAAAAAAGTTTTCAGGGTTTTGGGCGAAAAAAAAAGAAACGCAGAAAAAGAAAATGTCTTGAGGGTTTTCGGCGAAAAATCTCAAAATGGTATTATCTTGCAGTGATGGATGCCGAGTCATTACGTAAAGTGTGTACCGCCATTAAGCTAATGAAAAAAAGTATTACGTGACACTGTTGCAAAATCATTACGTAAGGTGTGAGCTACAAACGGGGATTCCTCCATGGTTTCCTGTGGTAGGGTTACGCAAAATTGCGTCATGCATATTAGACCTGTCCGTTTGAAACGGGGTAGGTCGTATGACGTCAATGGAGTCCAGAGGGGTGATTCATGGAGTCTTGCCACTATTAAAACTTGTGTATTATACGGACCACATTCCAAGTAATCATATAATATAAAACTGAAATCCTTTAAATCTTGCCAGCCGTCGCTTAGAAACAGCTGACCTAACCCAACCATTGAACTCTTGCCAAGGGCATGTCATAGAAAAAACAAAGGGGTGTGTCACCTAACCATGCCGAGGGTGGGAATTCTGACAGGTCTGACGTCCGAGGATCCGTTTGAAATCCTGTGTTAATTTCCCTATCTGTGCGTTTGAAATCCTGGCTACCTGTGCGCTTGAAATCCTGTGTTTATTTCCCTATCAGTGCGCTTGGACCAATTCCCTATATGTGCGTTTGAAATCCTGTGTTAATTCCCCTATCTGTTCGCTTGAACCAATTCCCTATCCGTACGTTTGAACCAATTCCCTATCTGTGCCTTTGAACCAATGGAGGAGGTACTACTCATCTTGGAATGTTACGACGTTATAAACAACTTTCCTATCGACATTTTGACTGACAAATTCAAACGTTTTGAACTAGACTTGTTAGGAATTTCAGAAACTCTTATCCCACGGGTAGGAAACATGAAATTAGGTGATAGAGAATATACTTACTCAGGTGAAAAAGGATAGGATACATGGGCAGGGAGTAGGGCTCGTGATGAATAAGGAAGCTGCCAAGTTTTGCTTATTTTGGGATGGGATTAATAATAGAACACTAGTCACCAATTTTATGACTAAAAAGTGCAGAGTATCAGTCGTAGTAGTATATACCCCAGTAGAACCGACTGATCGAGATAGTAGTGACTAAATAGATAATATTTTTTTTGCAGATACAGCAACAAAGAGACAGGGTCCCAGGTAGAAACACGATATTTGTTTTATGGGATTTCAATGCCCAGATCGATAGAAATATGAATAGATGGTAACCTAGTCTAGGTAAATTTGGTGTAGGAAAAGAAAACAGTAATGGCTATAGACCGATGTAATTTTGTAGCTATAGCAATCTAGCTACAACCAACACAGTGTTTGGTCATAAAATGACCCATAAGTTAACATCATATTCCCATAATAGTAAGACAGCTAACCTTATTGATTAGGTTATTGTAAACCGAAGACTGGCAGAATCAATACAAGATACTAGGGTATATAGGAGTGCTGTTATTGATGTTAAAAGTAAAGAACACCATTTAGAAGTCTCTAGGGTTAATTTAAAGCTGAAACTTAGGAAGGGCAATTGCTTTCCGGGTAGTTATGAGGTTGGTAGACTCTAGGATCAAAAATTGAGATAAAATTTCCAGCAAAAGTTGAATACTAAACTGGAGAATTTAAAAATTCATAATGTAGAAAATGGATGGAATAATTTTAGAAAAACTGTTTGTGAAGTCACTGATAGTGTCTTAAGGAAGAAAGTTAGGAACGCACCTAGGAATATTAGTAAAAATGCTTTATGTTTAACAGAGAGGAGGAGTGGTCTGCACAAGACTTATTTGAGTGGTAGATCATATGAAAATAAGAGGAATGTAAAGAAAGTAAATAAAGCATTAAAATGTGAATTAGGGATGAGTGAAGTGGAGGCCATCGACAAAATTGCCGAAGATCTGGAAGATGCTGCCAGACGGCATAAAACAAAAATTATGCTAGTATGTTAATAAATTGAGGGGAGAAAGTCGATCTGGATTTTTTCCCGGTTAAAGATAGGAACGAGCCTACAGTTAGTGAGAAAAAAAGAGTTGAAGAGAGATGAGAAGAAAGCTTTGAGAATGTGCTAAACCGTGATAGAGTTACAGGAAAAGGTATAGTAACTGATGAAAACGTTAATGAAACTTTTTATGTGAAGGAAGATTTATTTTTGCGAAGAAGAATTAGTTACATTTCTAAAAGGATTAAAAAATAACGAAGTCCCAGGTAATGATAGTTTGGTAAATGAGTGTTTTAAATATGGTGGTTGTAAGGTTAGAGATAAGAGTAGGGAGCCAGGTATTACTCCCACGAGTACAAGATTCAGCCAATCAGAGGGCTAGATTCCAACGAGTACAAAACCACACCCTCTTTCTAGACCAATCAGGGAACTTGGAAATACTGCGAGTACAAGATCAATGACCCCATTTTCAAGGTCGATTTATTTGCTGTTTCTATGTGTAATGACTCCGGGGCGAAGTTTGCACATGCGCATTGACGGTAAGAGATGTATTGATCGACTCGGGGGGGGAAGAGATTTCTGAGAAATTGATTATATAAGCAAAGACGGTGAATTATTGATCCACAAAAGGGGAACCACGAAAGGGGAATTAAGAAACATTATGGCTTCTTTGATCATTAGGTCTGAGGGATAAATGACATCACTTGTTTCCTAGGAATTATACGGGACTCTAAAGAGATAGAAATTCAATTTTTAAATATGGCTTCTCTAATCTTTAGGTCAAAGAGATAAATTAATATTCTATCGAAACCTTAATAGTGTAGCTAGGAACACATATGAGATGAAGAAATTAACGCGGGAATTTTTTCCTGGGAATTACAAATGTGATAGCGCAGGGATGTTAAAACAAAAGGAACACGCAGAAATTACGTTTAGGGATTATTTGGGCGAAACCGTTTGAGACATTTTAGAAGATGATTTAGGCGAAACAGTTTGAGACATTTTAGAAGATGATTTTAGAAAATGATTTAGAAGATGATTTAGGGTGAAACTCTGTAGTCGTTATAATACACAAGTTCCATTTGAACAGTGTTGTGAGGCCCTCTACCCCAACCCAAAAAGGCCCCCATCCCTCCAGTACTCATTCTTTTCACCCACAACTCTACTTTATGGCTTTTGAATACCCAACACCAAGCAATACTTTCAAAAGACTTTTTTTTATATCTTTTCAGAACAAGTTCTTTTCTTAATGCCCCTAAACCAATTTTAAAATTTGAAGTACTCATTCATTTCACCCACAACTCTACTTTATGGCTTTTTGAATACCCCAACACCAAGCAATACTTTCAAAAGGCTTTTTATATTTTTTCAGGACAAGTTCTTTTCTTAATGCCCCCCCCCCCCCTAAACCGATTTTACAACTTGAAGTACTCATGCTTTTCACCCACAACTCTACTTTATGGCTTTTGAATATCCCAACGTCATGCAATACTTTCAAAAGGCTGTTTTATATCTTTTCAGAACAAAAATAAAATATTATTAATAAAATCACATTTATTTTGAATGTGTGCATCAAAGTAACAACATTCTTCTTTAATACCACGAAATTTTTACTGAACACACACAATTTTCTCTTAAAAATAATATTTTTCATCTGTGATAACACGTTTTCAGTTCGAACTAGCATGTTTTCTGACAAAGATACCAAATTTTTTTTTAGAAGTAACATTTTTTGTCTGTGATAACA
This sequence comes from Artemia sp. Qi Xiang Cuo, assembly GCF_049724085.1. Classification (NCBI taxonomy): domain Eukaryota; kingdom Metazoa; phylum Arthropoda; class Branchiopoda; order Anostraca; family Artemiidae; genus Artemia; species Artemia sp. Qi Xiang Cuo. The sequence goes on along the minus strand of NC_142814.1, from coordinate 33,627,100 downwards.
ACTTCTCTGTCAGAAGTAGCAAGTTTTGATTAACACTAACAAACCTTCTCATCAAAGTAATAACATTCTACCTTAAAACTAACATACTTTTACTGAAAACACACAATTTTATCTTCGAAATAATATTTTTCATCAGTGATAACACGTTTTTAGTTCAAACTAGCCAGTTTTCTACCAAAGATAACAAATTTTTTTTAGAAGTAAAATTTTTTGTTTGTGATAACAAGTTTTCTGTCAGAAGTAGCAAGTTAAGCTTAACACGAACAAACCTTCTCATCAAAGAAACAACATTTTACCTTAAAACTAACAAACTTTTATTGAACACACACAAATTTTTCTTAGAAATAATATTTTTCGTCAGTGATAACAAGTTTTCTGTTCGAACTAGCAAGTTATCTACCAAAGATACCAAATTTTTTCTTAGAAGTAACTTTTGTTTGATTGCGATAACAACTTTTCTGTCAGAATTAGCAAGTTTTGATTAACACTAACAAATTTTCTCATCAAAGTAACAACATTCTTCCTTAATACCACCAACCGTCTACTTAACAATAACAGGCTTTCTATTCGAATCATCCACTTTACCTTAATACTAACATACTCTTACATAAAACACACAAATTTCTCTTAGAAATAATACTTTTCGTCAGTGATAACACGTTTTCTGTTCGAACTAGGAAGTTTTCTGTCAAAGATATCAAATTTCTCAGAATTAACTTTTTTTTATTGTGATAACAACTTTTCTGTCAGAAGTAGCAAGTTTTGATTAACACTAACAAACCTTCTCATCAAAATAACAACATTCTTCCTTAATACTAACATACTTTTACTGAACACAGACAAATTTTCTTTTTGAAATAATATTTTTCATCAGTGAAAACAAATTTTCTGCTAGAACTAACAAGTTTTCTGTCAAAGATATCAAATTTTTTCTCAGAAGTAACAATTTTTTGATTGTGATAACAAATTTTCTGTCAGAAGTAGCAAGTTTTGCTTAACACTAACAAACCTTCTCATCAAAGTAACAACATTCTACCTTAAAACTAACATACTTTTACTGAACACACAAAATTTTATCTTCGAAATAATATTTTTCATCAGTGATAACACGTTTTCAGTTCAAACTAGCAAGTTTTCTACCAAAGATACCAAATTTTTTTAGAAGTAAATTTTTTTTGTTTGTGATAACAAGTTTTCTGTCAGAAGTAGCAAGTTAAGCTTAACACGAACAAACCTTCTCATCAAAGAAACAACATTTTACCGTAAAACTAACAAACTTTTACTGAACACACACAAATTTCTCTTAGAAATAATATTTTTCGTCAGTGATAACACGTTTCTGTTCGAACTAGCAAGTTTTCTACCAAAGATACCAAATTTTTTCTTAAAAGTAACTCTTCTTTGATTGTGATAACAACTTTTCCGTCAGAATTAGCAAGTTTTGATTAACACTAACAAATTTTCTCATCAAAGTAACAACATTCTTCCTTAATGCTACCAAACGTTTACTTAAAACTAACAGGTTTTCTATTCGAATCATCAACTTTACCTTAATACTAACATACTCTTACATAAAACACACAAATTTCTCTTAGAAATAATATTTTTCGTCAGTGATAAGACATTTTCTGTTCGAACTAGCAAGTTTTCTGTCAAAGATATCAAATTTTTCCTCAGAAGTAACTTTTTTTTATTGTGATAACAACTTTTCTGTCCGAAGTAGCAAGTTTTGATTCAAATTCTCATCTAACAAACCTTTCTTCATGCAAAGTACACAACATTCTCTCCCTTCAATACTAACATACTTTTACTGAACACAGACAAATTTCTTTTTGAAATAATATTTTTCATCAGTGAAAACAAATTTTCTGCTAGAACTAACAAGTTTTCTGTCAAAGATATCAAATTTCTCAGAATTAACGATTTTTTGATTGTGATAACAACTTTTCTGTCAGAAGTAGCAAGTTTTGATTAACACTAACAAACCTTCTCATCAAAGTAACAACATTCTACCTTAAAACTAACATACTTTTACTGAACACACACAATTTTATCTTCGAAATAATATTTTTCATCAGTGATAACACGTTTTCAGTTCAAACTAGCAAGTTTTCTACCAAAGATACCAAATTTTTTTAGAAGTAATTTTTTTTTGTTTGTGATAACAAGTTTTCTGTCAGAAGTAGCAAGTTAAGCTTAACACGAACAAACCTTCTCATCAAAGTAACAACATTTTACCTTAAAACTAACAAACTTTTACTGAACACACACAAATTTCTCTTAGAAATAATATTTTTCGTCAGTGATAACAAGTTTTCTGTTCGAACTAGCAAGTTATCTACCAAAGATACCAAATTTTTTCTTAAAAGTAACTTTTCTTTGATTGTGATAACAACTTTTCTGTCAGAATTAGCAAGTTTTGATTAACACTAACAAATTTTCTCATCAAAGTAACAACATTCTTCCTTAATGCTACCAAACGTCTACTTAACACTAACAGGTTTTCTCTTCAAATCATCAACTTTTCATTAATACTAACATACTCTTACATAAAACACACAAATTTCTCTTAGAAATAATATTTTTCGTCAGTGATAAGACGTTTTCTGTTCGAACTAGCAAGTTTTCTGTCAAAGATATCAAATTTTTCCTCAGAAGTAACTTTTTTTATTGTGATAACAACAACTTTTCTGTCCGAAGTAGCAAGTTTTGATTAACACTAACAAACCTTCTCATCAAAATAACAACATTCTTCTTTAATACTAACATACTTTTACTGAACACAGACAAATTTCGCTTTTAAATAATATTTTTCATCAGTGAAAAAAAATTTTCTGCTAGAACTAACAAGTTTTCTGTCAAAGATATCAAATTTTTTCTCAGAAGTAACAATTTTTTGATTGTGATAACAACTTTTCTGTCAAAAGTAGCAAGTTTTCCTTAACACTAGCAAACTTTCTAATCAAGGTAACAACATTTTTCTTTAATACTGCCAAACTTTTACTTAACACACACAATTTTCTCTTAGAAATAATATTTTTCATCAGTGATAACACGCTTTCTGTTTGAAATAGCAAGTTCTCTGTCAAAGAGACCAAATTTTTCTTAGAAGTAACAATTTTTTCATTTACGATAGCAACTTTTCTGTCAGAAGTAGCAAGTTTTGCTTAACACTAAAAAATTTTCTCATCAAAGTAACAACTTTTTCCTCAAATACTAACAAACATCTACTTAAAACTATCAAATTTCTCTTAGAAATAATATTTTTCATCAGTGATAACACTTTTTCTGCTAGAACTAACAAGTTTTCTGTCAAAGATACCAAATTTTTTCTTAGAAGTAACAATTTTTTAATTCAATGATAACACGTTTTCTGTCCGAACTAGCAAGTTTTCCTTTCACACTAATAAATTTTCTCTTAAAAGTAACAACTTTTTCCACAATACTAACAAAATTTTACTTAAAACTAGCAAATTTTTCTTAGAAGTAACAATTTTTTCGTTTATGATAACAAGTTTACTGTCAAAAGTAGTAAGTTAACAACTTTTTCGTCTATGATAATAAGTTTTCTGTCAAAGATACCAATTTTTTCTTAGAAGTAACAACTTTTTCGTTTATGATAACGTTTTATGATAAGTCTTCTGTCAGAAGAATCAAGTTTTCCTTAACACTAAAAAATGTTCTTCTCGAAGTATCAACTTTTTCCTCAATACCAACAAACTTCTACTTAAAACTATCAAATTTCTCTTAGATGTGACAATTTTTCATTAGTGATAATAAGTTTTCTATGAAAAGTAGCAAGTTTTCTACCAAAGAGACGAATTTTTTCTTAGAAGTAACAACTTTTTCGTTTATGATAACAAGTTTTCTGTCAGAAGTATCAAGTTTTCCTTCACTATAACAAATTTTCTCTTCGAAGTAACAATTTTTTCCTCAATACCAACAAACTTCTACTTAAAACTATCAAATATTTCTTAGAAGTAACAGTTTTTCGTCATTGATAACAATTTTTCTGTAAGAAGTATCAAGTTTCCTGTCAAAGATACCAATTCTTATTTAGAAAAAACAATTTCTTCGTTTATGATAACAAGTTTTCTGTTAGAAGTAACAATTTTTCCTTAACACTAAAAAATTTTCTCCTCGAAGTAACAACTTTTACCTTAATACTAGTAAACTTTTACTTAACACTATCAAATTTCTCTTAGAAGTAACAATTTTTCGTCAGTGATAACAAGTTTTCTGTAAGAAGTAGCAAGTTTTCTTCCAAAAATACCAGATTTTTCTTTGAAGTAACATTTTTTTCGTTTATGATAACAAGTTTTCCGCCAGAAGTAGTAAGTTATCCTTAACACTAACAACTTTTCTTATTGAAGCAACAACTTTTTCCTCAATATTAACAAACTTTTACTTAAAACTATCAAATTTTTCTTAGAAGTATAATTTTTTTCCGTTCATGATAAAAAGTTTTCTTTAAAAAGTAGGAAGTTTTCCTTAACAATAACAAATTTTCTTATCAAAGTAACAATTTTTTCCTTAACACTAACAGTTTTAATTATATCTATCAAATTTCTCTTATAAGTAACAATTTTTTGTCAGTGATGATAAGTTTTTTGTCAGAAGTAACAAGTTTTCTGCCAAAGATTCCAAATTTTTCTTAGAAGTAACAATTTTTATGTTTCTGATAACAAGTTTTCCGTCAGAAGTATCAAGTTTTCCTTCACTATAACAAATTTTCTCTTCGAAGTAACAGCTTTTTCCTGAATACTAACAAACTTCTACTTGAAACTATCAAATATTACTTAAAAGTAAACATTTTTCCTCAGTATTAAAAATTTTTCCGTAAGAAGTAGCAAGTTCCATGTCAAGGATACCAAATTTTTCTTACAAATAACATTTTCTTCGTTTATGATAACAAGTTTTCTGTTAAAAGTAGCAATTTTTCCTTAACACTAAAAAATTTTCTCCTCGAAGTAACAATTTTTTACATTAATACTAACAAACTTTTTCTTAACACTATCAAATTTCTCTTATAAGTAACAATTTTTTCGTCAGTGATAACACGTTTTCTGTAAAAACTAGCAAGTTTTCTACCAAAGATACCAAATTTTTCATAGAAGTAACAATTTTGTGAAAAAATCGCAAGTAAGTAAAATCTCTTTTTTGAACTCTCCAATTGGATACACAATACAGATATTTCATTCAAGAAATTATGAAAATATTTGTAAGTAAGTAAAAATATCAATTGATTTCACCTCTTGGATACATAATACAGAAAAATTATTCAAGAAATTATGAAGAAATTCTAAGTAAGTGAAAATCTCTTTTTTGAAGTCACTTCTTGGATACACAATAAGGAAATTTCATTCAAGAAATTATGAAAAAATCGCAAGTAAGTAACAAACTCTTTATTGAAGTCACCTCTTGGATACACAATACAGATATTTCATTCAAGAAATTATGAAAAAATTGCAAGTAAGTATCAAACTCTTTATTGATTTCACCTCTTGGATACACAATACAGTTATTTCATTCAAGAAATTATGAAAATATTTGTAAGTTAGTAACAACCTCTTTTTTGATTTCAGACCTTGGATACACAATACAGATATTTCATTCATGAAATTATGAAAAAAATTGTAAGTTAGTAACAAACTCTTTTTTGAATTCACCTCTTGAATACACAATACGGAAATTTCATTCAAGAAACTATGAAAAAAATTGTAAGTATGTAAGTAACTAACTCTTTCTTAAATTCGCCCCAAGGGGCCTAGTGAGAGAGACATGCAAAAAGATTGGTTCATTTTTTTACTAAAGCAAGTGCTATCATCTATTTCAATTAAGGTATAGATGGCAGCACAACTGATTCCTTCACCCGGACACCTGCAGCCAACCTACAATACCACCCTTTTCCTTTCTGAAAAGGATGGGTACTTCAACTTATAAAATGGGTTTAGGTGGGACATTAAGAAAAGAACTTGTTCTGAAATGTCTTTTGAAAAGTATTGCTTGGTGTTGTGGTATTCAAAAAAGCTGTAAAGTAATGTTGTGGGTGGAAAAGATGGGTACTTCAACTTTTTAAATGGGTTTAGGTGGGACATTAAGAAAAAAGAACTTGTTCTGAAATGTCTTTTGAAAAGTATTGCTTGGTGTTGGGGTATTCAAAAAGCTGTAAAGTAAAGTTTTGGTTGAAAAAGATGGGTACTTCAACTTGTAAAATGCGTTTAGGAGGGAAATTAAGAAAAGAACTTGTTCTGAAATTTCTTTGAGAATTATTGCTTGATTTTGTGGTATTCAAAAAGCTGTAGAGTAAAGTTGTGGGTGAAAAGGATTGGTACTTCAACTTGTAAATGGGTTTAGGTGGGACATTATGAAAAGAACTTTTTTTTTAACAAAAAAATACTTTTTTGAAAAGTATTGCTTGGTGCTGTGGTATGCTAAAAGCTGTAAAGTAAAGTTTTGGATGAAAAGGATTGGTACTTCAACTTGTAAACGGGGTTAAGGAGGGACATTAAGAAAAAGAACTTGTTCTGAAATGTCTTTTGAAAAGTATTGCTTGGTGTTGTGGTATTCAAAAAGCTCTAAAGTAGTGAGTGTAAAGTTGTGGGTGAAAAGGATGGGTACTTCAACTTGTAAAATGGGTTTAGGTGGGATATTAAGAAAAGAACTTGTTCTGAAATGTCTTTTGAAAAGTATTGCTTGGTGTTGTGGTATTCAAAAAGCTGTAAAGTAAAGTTTGTGGGTGAAAAGGATGGGTACTTCAACTTGTAAAATGGGTTTAGGTGGGACATTAAGAAAAGAACTTGTTCGGAAATGTCTTTTGAAAAGTATTGCTTGGTGTTGTGGTATTCAAAAAAGCTGTAAAGTAATGTTATTGGTGGAAAGGATGGGTACTTCAACTTGTAAAATGGGTTTAGGTGGGGTATTAAGAAAGAAACTTGTTCAGAAAAGATATAATAAAGCCTTTTGAAATGTGGGGGGCCCTTCTGTGTCTCAAGTGCACAAAAAGTATTAAAAAATGGGGAGAGGGGTACTTTGGGGCCCTTTAGGGGCCCAGGGTGGCCCGGGGGCATTTGAGGGCCCAAGGGCACTTTGGGGGCATGGGGGGCCTTTGGGTCCGGGCCTCGGGGCGGGGACCTTTGGGGTCCGGGGTCCTTGGGGCCGGGGGCCTTTGGGGGTTCGGGGGTCCTTTGGGGGACCGGGGGCCTTTGGGGGCCCGGGGAGCCTTTGGGGGACTGGGGGGCCTTTGAGGGACCGGGAGCCCTTAGGGAGGATGGGGCCCTTTGGGGTTGGGGCAGGGGACCTCACAACACTGTTCAAATGGAACTTGTGTATTATAACCACCACGGAGTTTCACCCAAATCATCTTCTAAAATGTCTCATACTGTTTCGACTAACTCATCTCCTAAAATGTCTCAAACAGTTTCGCCCAAATAATCCCTAAACGTAATTTCTGCGAGTTCCTTTTGTTATGGCATCCGTGCGCTTTCACATTTGAAATTCCCAGGAAAAAATTCCCACGTTAATCCTGTTCCCTTTTCGTGGATCAATAATTCACCGTCAGATTATGTAATCAATTTCTCAGAAATCCAGTTCCCATCGAGTGGATCAATACATTGTTCCCATTAGAATTCAATGCGCATGTGCAAACTTCGTCCCGGAGTCATTACACCTAGAAACAACAAATAAATCGACCTTGGAAAGGGGGGGATTGGCCCCGTTAGACTCGATCAATAATCCTTGAATAACTTATGTTAGCCCAGCGTTAGACTCAATTATAGATGGCAGCACGGTGTTAGCCTGGGAGTCGTTATGGCTTCCCTGCTAGGAGTGACGCCGCTCGATAATTAGCGAAACTCTAAAAAAATTCGATATAAGTAGGTGTGTCACGAATTGGTTTTTTATTTAATAAATTTAAAAAAAGTTGCTTTTTTTAACTGAAAGTAAGGAGCGACATTAAAACGAACAGAAATTGTTCCGTATCTTGTAAATAGACTATTTTAGGTCGTTTTAACTAAGATTAAATTAAAAAAAAACAAGTTTTTTTTAACTGAAAATAAGGAACGACGTTAAAACTTAAAACGAACAGAAATTATTCCGTATATGAAAGGGGCTGTCCCCTCCTCAACACCTCGCTCTTTACGCTAAAGTTTTTTATTGTTTAAAAAAAAAGAGTTGTGAGAAAGTAAAACTTTATCGTAAAGAGCGAGTCATTGTGGAGGGGACATCCCCTTTCATATAAGGAATAAATTTTGGTCGTTTTAAGTTTTAACGTCGTTCCTTACTTTCAGTTAAAAAAAAAACTTGTTTTTTCTTTAATTTTTGAACGTTTTTGATTTAATGAAGGTTTTGATTTTGGCTCACCGTACATGAATATTTAAAACAAAATTTTCAGATTAATTTTACTTTTATTTGGTTAAATGGCTTTCTCAAAAGTTGTTTAATTGTATTTACGAACGATTTTATATAGCAATAAATATACGTAACTTACGAATTAAGTTACGTAACGAACTTCTATATTCATATATTTTTATGCGTATATTAGGGGGTATATACCTTGCTCTTTAAGCTAAAGTTCGAATTTTGTTCCAATTCTTTAAAAATGATCCTTTAATCACAAAGGCCGTTAATTAGAATAGATAGCTCTTATGTTGCTCCTTACTTTCAGTTGAAAAACTTTTTTTTATTTAATTTCTGATGTTTTTTTAAATAATGCTGGGAAATCCGGCACCCCCTTCAAAGCAATGCCCCTTCCCCCATGAAAACTTCCTTCATGGGAAGATCCTCCCACATTTTAGGAGTTATGTGTTTTTGTATTTCTTAGTATGGGACATGATCGTCTCTGACTAGGTTACTAGCTATAGCCGCAACCTGGATTGATTAAAACGGTTTCCTACTAAATCCTTACCTCTTCGGAGTGGGGTTTTTCTCCGAACCCCCCCCCCCTCCACCGAACAAAAATCCTGGATGCGCTTCTGATAAGCAAGTTACAAGTTCAAAAAACTCCACCTTAGCCTTAGAACTTAGCCTGGAGTCAGATCCATTGGCTTGAAAAACATGAAAAGTTTCATATACAAGGTTGATGGATGAGGTAATAATCTTAGTTAGAACGACCTAGAAATAGTCTATTTACAAGATAACTGGAAACAGACATCTTTTGAAAATTGTTTCTCTAAGATATGTTATATAGTTATATTAAAATACTATCAGTAGAAAAACAAACCATTGCATATAGTTGGCTTAGTTAGCTGCCTGATTCTTTGAGATTCTTCTATTACTATTCCAAAGAAGGAAAAGCCGTAGAATTTTTTCTGTTTGTAATCCGTTACATAAAGGATCGATATAGTTTTATTGGGGTCGCAGCGGTAGCTAGCAACCTATTAAGAGACGATCACATCAAATACTAAGAAATATAATAACCCATAACTCCTAAAAATACAGTCAGATCAAAACAAGAAGTATATATCCGAGTTGCAGAGGTAGCTAGCAACCTAGTAAGAGACGATCACGCCCAATACTAAAAAATATAAAAACCCATAACTCCTAAAAAAGATTCATATCCAAACAAGAAGTATACTGTTAGAACCGCCTTGCCTGAGATCATAGGCAGTGCGATAGCGCTGCCTAAGTAAAGAACGATGTGGGTACAATGTATTATTTATATCATGTTATTTTTTTTTCATACCCTGGAACTTCGTATCGAAGGAGTTGTCGTAGAAACTTCGAAAAGTGCTCATTCGATTGGAAATTGGAATGGCTAGTGCCGTTTTTAATAGTCGAAAGTGATTGGAGGGCAACTACCCCCCCCCCACGCCCATCATTCCCCCAAAAACATCCAATCAAAATTTTGAGATAGCTATTTTGTACTGCATAGTTGATGTCAAGATAGAAAATATGTTTTTGAGGGGGATACTCCCCCACAAACCTCGTGGCAAGGGTTTTCAGCTATGCCCTGAGGGCGTATAAGAACGATGTTGGCAATTATAATATAATTATATATTATTTTTTCCTTTAGAGCAGGGCACTTCGCATCGAAGAAGTTGTCGTAGAAACTTCAAAAAGGGCTGATTCAACTGGAAATTGGAGTGGCTTGTGCCCTTTTTAATCGTCGAAAGTGAATGAAAATCAACTAACACCCCTTCTATGCCCATAATTTCCTGAAACATATCCAATCAAAATTTTGAGATAGCCATTTTGTTCAGTGTAGTTGATTTCCAGATAGAAATTTTGTTTTTGAGGAGGACACTCCCCCACAGCCTTCCGGGCAAGGGTTGTAAGTTATTCCCTGGGGGCATATAAGGTTTTTATAGAAGGCGTCGTCGTAGAAACTTCAAAAAAGGCTCATTCGATTTGAAATTCAAAGGGCTAGTGTCCTTTTTAATAGTCGAAAGTGATTGGAGGGCAATTAGCCTCCCCCCCCACGCCCATCAAACCCCAAACACACCCAATCAATATTTTTAGATAGCCATTTTGTTCAGCGTAGTTGATTTCCATATAGAAAATATATTTTTGAGGAGGACACTCCCCCACATCCCTCGGGGCAAGGGTTGTAAGTTATGCCCTGTGGGCATATAAGGTTTTTATAGAACGCGTTGTCGTAGAAACTTCAAAAAAAACTCATTCTATTGGAAATTGAAATGGCTAGTGCACTTTTTAATAGTCGAAAGTTATTGGAAAGGAAGGGGGAGTTTTAAGGAAATTAATATTTTATTAAATTATTATCGCAAAAATACAAATATAATTATGCTAAGAGCAAATATAAACATGGTATGAAAAATTACACAATGATACAACTGGTGTCTTTCATTTTTCGGTCACACAACCTGTATATACTGAGATAATCAAGTCTTGGATAAGTTCATTTTTTTTACGAACTCAAGCTTCAAGAATAAGAACTATACTACGTAGAAATATAGATATAGACATAAATAGAGCATCAGGAAAACTTAATTGGACAATTTTTCAATGTTAATAAAGAAGGAAAATATCGAAATCCGTGAAGACAAAATGTTTTCCCCTGACATTTTGTTGGAATGTTGACCCTTTTTTTGTTCAGAAAAATAGTGATGCATTAGGGTCAATGATACATAAATCTAATTGAAATAATTTTCTCTCCCTGAAACTTAAACTATAAGAACAGTAACTTAAAAATATAAATACATACGTACACATAGATGCATTATCAGGAAAAGTAAATGAAACAAAATCTAGTTTTAGAAAAGAAAATAGAAGATACGCGCCTTCGAAGACAAGTCACATATCCCATAAAATATGAAATTTTGAACTTAATAAAGGATTGCCGGTTCTTTTTTGAAAAATACTGATGTATTAGCCAGAATTATGTACAAATCTATTGAAACTCAAATAAAATTGAGTTTCAAAACTGGGAATTTCAAATGAAAAACATCAATAAGACATGTGCTCATCTAGATTTTCTCCCCTCACCCTAGAGTTTGAGAAATATCTTTATGGGGGTTATTTTCATTGAAGAATGGAAAAAATAAAAGATTGCCCCCTCCCTGCCCTAGGTCTAAAAGATTATATTTTTCCGAATGCCAGATTTTTCAGTAATTGAAACATGGAACCGGAAAATGAGGCAGTCGATTCCTTAAATTTGGTTTTACCTGTAAATTATAACTAGCGACCCATGAAGGTCCAGCTTTTTTAACTGTGACTAACCGCTAGAGTCTGTGGGAAATTGACAACGACTAATTCCGTATGTGAAGCTATGATCTTTATTCCCTTTTAGACTCCATAAGTCTTATGCCCCAAAGGTGAATCCCTGAGTTTTAATAATGCTTCCTTTCTATTGAAAGTCAATCAAGATGAGTATTTCGTCAATTAAATGCCAAAACTAGTAATTTTAGCTGGACAGATGTTAAGGTGGCAATGTTAAAGTATTAGAGATAAAATTTTGAAAACTACCGAACCAAACATGATTTGATTTTAGCCCCATACAACCCCAAAGCATAAAATCCAAACTTCTCCAAGTCCTAAGCCTTTAAAAGTAATAAATACCAACGAAATCTAACCCCATGCCTACAAATGTACAATCTTAGCCATAGAGCATAGTATTCAAGCCCCCACAGGTTTAAAACTGTTTTGATAGAAGAGAAGAAACATTTCAGAGTTTCAAACTCTTTTTTAACGTATCTTATATAAATTATTGTAAAATTATTTTCTTTTAATTTCAATATGTGGTGGGTACAAAATTTTCACTTGAATTATACAAAACTAAATAAATAAATAATGCAGAGTGGGATATGGATTTACTAAAATACGCATTATCTAAAGTTAAACTGTCCTTGAGGTGCACCTTTGAAGATTAGAGACGCAAGAGAATGTAATTCAAGAGAAGATGTAAAAAAAAAGTAGGACGTAGGCTACAACTAGTTTCATTAGGGGGCTAGGCACTTGCAGATATGTTATTCATCAATAGACGTAGAAGAGGGTGCTAGTAAAGCCAATTTTTACTTGGGCCTGCCATCTAGATGGATTGACTGTGTTCCCTAGTTCTTGTGCTAGTAATAGAAAGATGGATTGCCAAAGTGACATAAAGCATTAAGATTTTGTTACACGTCAAGCATCCCAGACCTGGTAGCATAATTGCCGCCAGGATGATGCTACTTTTCGAGTTCTCTCTCATATTCAAAATTTTAACACATTCTCTTAAGTTTACAATTTTTGATGCCTAACTTAATTTTGCTAATGTATATTTGTTTTCAAGTGCATTAATAAACAAAAAAAGTTTTCTTTTCAACCAAAACCAAGAGGCAACATTAAAACTTAACATAAACAAAAAATGTTCCATATGTTAGCGGACTGTCCCTTCCTCAACGTTTGCTCTTTACGCTACAGTCTTAAAAGTTCTTTAAGAACACTTATCATTCAAATTGAACGACCCCTGTGTTTGAGAAGTCTTTCCTAAGAATTGTGACAAAAAGTCAAAGTTTAGCGTAAAGACCAAGGGTTGAGTAAGGGGCGCCTCCTTATATGTGGGATAATTTCCGTTTGTTTTAAGCTTTAATGTTGTTCCTTACTTTCAGTTGAAAAACATTATCTTGTTTTATTCAGTATCTGAATGTTTTTCAAATCATGCCAGGAAATCCCCTCCCTCCGTGTATAATTTCTTCTGAAAATTTTCCCGTCAATTTTCGTACCCACAGAAAATTCTTCTCGTGAAAAATCCTCCTGAAAGAAAATTCCCCCTCCTAAAAAGATTTCCGGTTATTTCCCAATAACAAATACTATGTGTATGCTAGTAGAAGGCAAGGTATTACTCCAGAGGGGGCACCTCTGCTGCCATCTATAGCCAGTCTAACTGTACAAGATCACGTGTCTATTTCTAGACCAATCATAGGGGTCGGAAATACGAACGGGAGTGACACAGTGAATATAAGGAAGGATTTTTGGTATAGTTGTTATTAGTGTGAGAATAGAATTCAAGGAGTGAGAACAGTCTAACTTTATTTATTCATTAAGATATATTTGCAATAATGAGCGGAAATGTTTACACTATTAGAAGTTGATAGTGGAGTTGGTAGCCGCAGCAATGATACAAGAGCCCCAAACATTGCGGTAGAAATCACGAGAGGATCACGGCTTTGTCTTGAATGGGATGAAGTATATGCAAGATATGTGTTATAATAGAGTAAATTTAAAATGAAGGACCAATTATGCTTTGCTGCAAAAGTTGGTATAGGACATGTGAATAGACTTCAAAGTGCTTTAAATGCAATAGCGAAGTATGTAAAGGACAATAAGTTATATCGGTAATTGTATATGTGTAATATATTATTGTTGTAATTATAAACGCTCAATAAAATTGTTTCAAAATCGAAAATGTCCCCTTTCTATTTGTTAGATTTTTTTAGGTTATCGAATATTCTTGAAGTAGCATTAACATGGTTAGTCTAGAGTCAGCAGTGACAGTGTTAGGAATAAAAAATGAATAAATTTGAGAAAGAGAGAATTAGGTCGAATTTTGTGATTATGGAAAAACATTTTATTTCGAATGACGATTTTCTCGAGTTATCACTAAACGGAAGATATTCTCACAGGGGATACTTGACAATATAATGAAAACTGACTCTCCCCTATTGGACTATTGTATGAAGTTTATAAAACGTGGCTCAAATGCTTTTACTCAATTTATTGATATATTAATTGAAACAAAGCAGAATAATATCGTGGATATACTTTTGAAAACATTGCCATAGATTCTATGAAGACGGCTCCCCCTTTGAAAGAGGTTATGTAACGTCACAGAGTTACTCCTCTCCTAATCCCCCTCTGAATTTATCGAAAGTAGATCAGTTTCTTTTTAACTGTGAGAGAGTTGACATCGCAAAACCAAAAAAAATGTTCTATACATGTCCACTTTCTATGTACACACTTGGCAGTTAGTCATCATGTAATAATTGTACAATTATTGATTAGTATAATGAAAAGTGCAAATTATGCAATCCCTGTAAATTACATAGAGGATATGCAGTACAAATTAAAGGCTGTAATTCATGTCTTGAAGAGATTTGTGACTCTCACCCAGTGCTTCCACTATGTCGGATTTTTCCGACATTGTCGGATTTTCGGCCCTCTTGTCAGACAAAAAACTATCGTGTCGGACTTTGGAATTTTGTCGGATTTTCAGTAAAAAACGGATATTTTTCGGATTTGTGTATTTTTCTAGATTGCTGGAGTCTCCAACTCCAATAAAAAAGGATTTTCAAACTAGTAAAATTAGAAGGCCAATTCTGTTAGGGATTTTCAGAAAGTCATTAGCCTTAGCGGCGACAGTTTGACAAGGTACAATTTTGGAAAATTTGCACATGCTGTGCTTCAGTCTGCTCTGATATTTCAGTTAATTTCAAGATCTGAGGAAAGTTAAGGTGATACTTTTTTCCAATGCCAGTATAAGATTAGAAAGTCTATTGCCAAGATAGTAGCTTACAGGAGAGCTAGGCCACCATGGGTTAGTGACACCATGTGCTGCACAGATTCAGAATGTTTTAATATCTCAAAATGGCCTACTCAAAAGAAGAATGCAAGTTGGGTGTGGGTCTAGGTATGTAGATCGGTAAAAGACTGGTGAATAGGCACTCTTCTTGAAGTCAAGTTTAATTCTAACAAAGAAATTACCCAGAATTTGTCCAGAACTGATCTGCGAAGCACACTTGAACCATTGTAGCTATCCTGAGCAGCACTATGGCCACTCAGGACAGAATAAATGGATTCTGCACCAAGCAGGATAGCCTACATTTACCCTGCATGGGCTGCATGTGTCTGGAACCTGGGTATGGAAGGAGAAAAAAAAAGTTTCTCTGAGCAGTAGGCTATAGCTAACCAGTCAGTAAATCTACTATTTTTCAATCATCACCCAGCACAGGCAACTTTCTCTCATGAGATAATCTGTCTTTTAAGTAATACCGAAAGTGAAATTATTCACAAGCAAAGTTAACTTCCAAGTAGGAAAAAAATTGGTAGATCTTCTCCTGGGTGGAACTTAGCTCTCTTAGGACTGTATCTCATTTTGGGCATTCACTAAGTAGTAGCATATCCGCTTATCAGGCAAAGTTGGCTCTATTGCGCGACAGTCTCAAAAGAGTAGAGTTCCTGACTGGCTATAACTAGGGTATCCTACAAGGAAGGTTTAAAAGGTCAAGAGGGTTTCAATTTCCTTTAAGGCTACTCTGACTATCGTACAGTAGATTTACACAGGCTTTTTCAGGTTGGTGTAGCCTGTGTCATAGATTAGTTTTGTTTTAATATATCAAAAAGTGTCATAGGCTATATAATTCACATTCGTTTTTTCTTTTCTTTTTTTTACTATTGAGATCAAGAAAGCTACAATTATTCAGTCAAACTGTATTTAAAACAGCAAACCTATCATCTACGAGATTAATTCAATATCATCTACACAATTATTCAATGTGCTTCACAGGTTCATCTTTTGCTAATATCTCTGTTAAAATGACATTCTGATTTAAGAAGACCAGCTTTCAACAGTTAAGAGACAGTGAATTTCTTTGTTTTTGAAGTGAAGCATACTTTATAGATCCTTTGCTGTAATACACTTATTACATTTTACTTATCAAGTCTGCTTGCAGGAAGTACCATCATGTCGGACAGCTCGTCATCTTCTGAAACTGACATTGAATATCTTAGTGGGGAAGAAAGGCGGAAAAGAAAGGGAGAAGAATAAAGATCCTTCCCAAGAAATAAGGCTCAGAGGAAAAAAGCCAAATTCAGACACAGCTGGCTGAAAGTCCCTGAATTTAAAGGATGGTTTGCAAAGGACAAGTCTTCTGGTGAAAAGTCTTTATGTTCTCACTGCAGTCAGTGCTTGTGTTGTGGTAAATCCGAACTCAGAAAACATGCAAAGAGTGCGAAGCACAGTGAAAGTATAAGGAAATTAGAGGCTTCAAGAAAGCTCACTACAAGGATTGATCATGTCCTTACCACAGACAAAACGAAGAAGAAAGAATAAAGGCCAAGTTGGCTGCTTTCATTGTCGAAAACAATCTGCCTTTATCATTTATAGAAACTCTTGTACCTTTTCTGAAAAGTTTGCCACAAAAGGCTGTTGTTGAAAAAATTAGGCTGGGCAAGCAAAATATGACAAATGTGATCAGACAGGCATTAGGACCGCACTACAATGAAGTTCTGTGTGATCAGTTGAGATTGACGCCTTTTTCTATCATTATTGATGAAACAACTGATGTGGCAGTAAAAAAACAACTTGCCATTGCAGTTTTGTTCTGCAATAAGGATTTCGAAGTAGAAGTCGACCTTCTAGATATGGTTGAGTTTTCCAACGGGAAGGCGGAAACTATTTTCAATCTGCTATGCAAAGTTCTTGAAGATAAAAAATACCTACGGAGAACTGGGTTGGGTTCTGTGCAGACACTTGCAATACAATGTATGGGTGTGAGAACTCCATTGTCAACGGAATCAAATAAAAATTCCCATCTGTGATGTGTGTCAAGTGCAGCAGCCATTCCATTCATTTGGTGGCTTCTTATGCTTGCAAACAATTGCCAAAGCAACTGGAAGGTCTATGTCGGACTGTATACAATCACTTCAACATGAGTGCCAAAAAGGCGCTCTGAGTTTGAACTACATCAGCTATTTACTGACACCCCATTCCTGAACGTGCTTGCCCCAGGTCAGACAGGTTGGCTATCACTTCGGATGTGCGTTCAGCGACTATTGCAGAATTGGGATGCACTTTGTAGCTACTTTCAGTTAGTAGTAGCTGAAGATCCCACTCACGCAAACGACAGGGCATGGCAAGCCCTAAAGAATCCACTGCTTCGGATTCAGCTTGAGTTCCAGCTCTATGTACTGGAGCTGTTTACAGATTTTAATCTTCTTTTCCAAAGTGAAAAACCGTTGTTCCACAAAATAAAATTAGAGGTGGAGTTACTCTTGAGAAAACTGGCCATGAATTTCATGAAGACCAGCTACGTCAGATCAACCTCGCCCTTGAATCTTGACCCCGACAACGCAAGTGAATACTTTGCAGTGGAAGATGTGTACTTGGGAGTTGCAGCTCACGAGTCTCTTCAGACCTTCCAATCAGACCCGAGTACAAAAGCAGATGAACGTGAAGTGAAAGTCATCTATGAATGTGCTCAGAAGTTGTATGTAAAGGCGGTAAAGCAAATGAAGCAACGATTTTCATTTGAAGATGAACTGTTTACATTTTGCGAAATACTTGACCCAGGGAAAGCTTTGGATATTGGTGATGTCACTCTTCTCCAAAAGATCCTTCAGCGGTATAAGGCTTCATCGTGGGATACACGAAAAATTATAGAAGAATGGCGGAGTCTACTGATCTTTGATCTTCCAGATGTGACAGACGTCTGTGGTTTCTGGCTCCATGTGGCTTCTTTGAAGACGCCAAATGGTACGCAGAGATTCCTCAACATAGGGGGGGTTGTGCAGCATCTTTTGACCTTGCCGTTTTCGAACGCAGTTGTAGAGCGGTTCTTTTCTACGTTGAAAGACGTGAAAACAGATCATAGGAATTCGCTCAAAAGTGTGACCCGTACCTCTATCATGCCGGCCAAGTCTGGCATTAAAAAAAATAACCATGTATCCCGCGACTTAGAGGTCGATGCTCCCCTCTTAACACGACTCAAGTGTGTTAGAGCAAACGCGACGGCAGACGAGTGCGTTCAGTCTAGTGGAACTGCAGCTTTAGTTTAAGTTAGGTGCAGATGAAAGACGTAAGAGGGTAAGGAGCATAAGTGAATGTTTAAGCTGTAAGTATCTCTCCTAAAAGAAAACAAAAATCGAACACCCTGTTTTGCATTACTTTTCCACTGTTTCGGATGTCTCGTACACGGCGAAAATCGCCGGGCTGATCTTGAGAGCGGAAAAGAGATACATGTTCTTATGCCTCTACAATCAGGTTTACATCGCTCGTTTGGGCATAGTCCTATGGACTTATGCAATCTACAAGGCGGCAGCTACAGCGTTTTTTTTTTCTTCTTTTGAATATGCGAAAATATGGCCAAAGACAGCCATACGTGTTTACATTAATAGTCTGATTTTTGATACCAGTTTTCCAATAAATGAATACTCATGAGTAGCTAAGCATTTTTGAAATCGTCATCGCGTTCGTCACCTTCGTAGAGAGCTTGTACTGGACTGGACCATTAGGTCCATAAGGTATAACACTGTCTAGAACGTGGTCAAGATCGCCACACAGCAGCCCAAGAAGAAGTAGAAGTTGCTCTCGGCCATTTGATCCGATGGAAAAAAAGGCAAAGCAGAAGGTAAAATAGTAGGGAAAACAAAATAAACAGGCTTTTTTACGCCCAGAAGAGGGATTTTGGTTCACAATTTCGGTTTTTCGTCGAAATTCCGAATTTGTTGCAACTTCTTTTTCTTCTTGAAGCGGTTGACGGCGTTTTGAAAACATAGTGTCTTGGCTAATGGTCCACGGCGTCTGAGTCGCAAATAGCTGCGTCGTCAGCGCAAGGAATTTCTAGTGCGGCTGCGTGCTAAAAGAAAAGCCAAAAGTATGAAAGCGGGAGTAGCGGGATCGGATCGAGGAACTCAAAGGCGACTCACTGCAACCTTTTCAGCCTAACACAACAGCAAGCTGAAATTGCCAAAATCATTTGCAGAAGAAGACGTCTGGGAAACCATTTTGAGCTCTTCTGAAGGTCTATAAATAGTGTAGAAAATGAGAAGTTTCATTCTTGTAGTCGGACTTTCGTCAGATTTTTCGGTTCGAGTCGGACATTTTTCGGATTTCGGACAACCGCCGTGTTGGAAAAATAGTCGGATTTTCTGTGGTCGGGTGTCGGAATTTTCAGGATTTTCAAAAAGAGGGAACAGAAATCTAGTAGGAACAAAGTGGAAGCACTGCTCTCACCCTAAAGGACATCTATGTTCCAACTGTCATTATGACAATTGTGATTAGTGGGATAATACTTATCCTGGCATAATCGGAAAGAATCCCAAACTTGATTGTAGTTTATATCTACGAGATTAGTATCGTAATTGTTTTGAATTTTTTTCGGAAGAAGAATCTGGTCTACGATTCAACTGTTGGGTTAACAAGACAATTTGGTTTCTACGTCATCGTTGTGACGACACTGCTTATTATGTCAATAAACCTAGTGATTTTTATTTGGCAGTTACCGAATGTGATTCAACATTTGAAAACACTGTAAGTGATATTGCTTCAAATAGACAGATTGAAACATGTGAATTTCACAATATGAATGCAAATAGTGTCATTGACTATACAAAGAGATACGACAAGAGCGAAGTTACATTGTACTTTAAAAAAGTGACCCTGACTTTGCAGCCAATCAAGATCAATATACAGTGAATTCAGATGATCTACCAGCATTAGTGGTTCTCGAAATTTGTCTATACACCGAAGAAGAAGAAGAAATCTAAAGTGAAGAATAAGGACATTGTTGTATAAATTCACATACATTTTTTAAGCACTTTACTCGTAGGGCACTAAAATCAATATTATACTGGTCTGAGAGGATATTTTCCACCATAAAGTCGTTCAGACGTGGATT
Source organism: Artemia sp. Qi Xiang Cuo (assembly GCF_049724085.1). Classification (NCBI taxonomy): domain Eukaryota; kingdom Metazoa; phylum Arthropoda; class Branchiopoda; order Anostraca; family Artemiidae; genus Artemia; species Artemia sp. Qi Xiang Cuo. The sequence continues at coordinate 33,607,052 of NC_142814.1, read as the reverse complement.
GTCTACCTAAATGTAGAGAAACTGCTTGTAAGTATAACCGCGACATCTGAAGACGAAATATAGAAGCGCATGGAAACTACAGCTTTTAGTCGTCAGATCCTATACTCTCTTCCGATTTTGAATAATAGTTTTTCCCCTGCTCTCAATATAGTTGCTGATGTGGGGACTGTAAAATTTATAGGGTAGGCCGAGAGGATTAACAAATTCAATCGTCTCCATTGTTTGAAAGATGCTCAACCAATGGCCGGTATTCACAGTCGATGGAATGGTATTCAAAATGATAAGGGTATTGTTTACACTTTGAATTTTTCAAAAGAAGTCTGATGGTAAACAATAGGAGCTTCATTTGGACATATAGGGGCCCATATCAAACAATCTGATTATTTGTCTGGTGTTCATGGTACAAGGTCTAGTAGAACACTGCCTTCGAGAGTGATTTTCCAACAGGTTTCAAATTGATTTAATGAGATTAGTGCAGTACTCTCAGGTAATGGGTCGGCAAATGTACACTCTAAACGCACACTACCTGTTCGTACTGTACACATATTCTGGATGCCAGACAGGTCTAATACAATGATACCATGTGTTTTAGCGAACAATTCTTCGGTTATACCATTTTAAAATAGTTGTGAATCATGATATAGGCTTTGCATTGTCAACTCATACAATGTCCGATAAGATTAATCAGAAGGTAGATAGTAGAGTGGGAATCCATTTACTTTGCAGACAAGAAATTAAAGACCAAACAGCTCAAATTTATTTGGGCAGCCAGTCCACGATCCTATTGCACTAGCGCTTTTTACAAATGCCAATGCTAATTTTGACGGAATTTCACTGTTGATAAAGGATGAGCCGGTGAAGGTGCATGAGCCTGTGGCAATATGACGTTGATTGGTGATTGTATGAGGAACAAGTGGTTTAATATTATTTCCTCTGACTCTCAGTTTTTTCACTGCCAAAGCAACAGAACTCATTACCTGCTGCTTTCGTACATGTAGTAATGCCGAGGTGAGCGAGAGTGTTACATCAGCATTGGCAGGAAGTTCTTTCATAAAATGAAATTGGATGGAGCAAGCTTCAAGTTTATATCCATCTTAATATTGGGTGGCAGCCATTGGGGTATATTAAATATTTCATGATATATTTTTCCAACTAGATGTAATTCACTAGTTGTAGTATTTTTAAGTGCATCTGTAGTATTAGTATCAGTAATATATTCATAACCATTGGATGTGCCTCTAAATTCCTTGTATGACTTGGGTGTCATCAACATGAATTGCATATAGCTTGTATAATTAGAGAGATTTTTGCTTGTGCTCACCAAAGTGCCATCTATGTAGACACTGATTTGACGAAGTAAATTATGTAATATGCAATTTTCGTAGGATATTCCATCAGCACGAACCGGCATTCTATTGTTAGATTTTCGGACTTTCATTTGTAAATCTATAAATGTCGAAGACATTTCCATAAGGTAGTCTGCATTGGAATAAATTTGAAAGTGGATATTATCGGAGAGGGGTTGTTGTGGATAAAATTGTTCATAGTATCCATGTTTTACGCTCAGATCAAAGTAGAAAGGGAGGTGCCAGTCGTGACACTCACCCCTGCTGCCATCTACAATTTAGTTTAATGCTGACGGGACATAATTTATTCAAGGATTATCGATCGAGTCTAATGGGGGGTAAAGGTCGATTTATTTGCTGTTGTTTGGCCACGTGTAATGACATGAGGGGTGATTTACATAATCGGCGGGAAAATTATTGATTCACGAAGGGGGAATTATGAAACAATAT